>NW_019396081.1:505610-624576 GCF_000591075.1 Eurytemora carolleeae | reverse complement strand
GCGAAGAGGAGAGGTGGATGGACAGAAGGGGGAAGGTATTAAATCATTACGGCAGCAAAATTAATTGGCGAGTCGATTATTTCCCATAAATATTGATTGGTTTCGATTGTGAACGTGTTCCCTTCAGTCTATTTCTGTGAAATTTAGATTTAAATTATGACAAACTCGACATTTGTGTAATGTCTAAAATAGATGTTACATCATATATTTACATTAAAAATGTCCTAGGAGTTCATTATAAAGATTGTTTTATATGAAAATTGATGGCGCTTTTTTATTTTAATGATGTACAATGCATCATTTATTTACACACCCCTTTCTTTACAAATCAAAGCAATGCATGTTAATGATTATTTGTTTTATTTTGCAAAATAATAATAATTGCTTTGTAAATTAAATGTTGCCTAAACTTGGTAAATAATCATCTCTAGTCTATACCTTCATTGCATGGTAATGAGAGAGCAACATGTAAAGCGCAGTTTTTATATTTTTTAAACAATGGATTTCATTATTGTATCCAATTATCTATCCAGGTTTATATATAATTAGGATTTAACGATCAATTCCTGTGAATTACTTGATATGAGTTAAACACCGTTAACCATGGACAAAGCTTGCCCGCTGTCAGTAATAAATTAAACTATTTTTCAATTGCCAATAAAAAAAATGTATTACAAAGGGCTAGCAACAAGAGACAAAAAGTTCATAGCAATCAGAGAAACGGTTGTATGAAGTTCTTTAGGCAACAAGAAATTCAGAAACCATGGAAACAAAATCCAATGAAAAAGAAAAAAAGAGATACACAAATTAAGAAACAATCAAGAAGAGATACAAAGATTTAGGAATAATTTTAAGAGCTCAGTAACGTTATGCCAAGTACGCGAATGCTTAGTTCGTGAATGCCTAGTTCACTATGCCTAGATCACATCTATGCCTAGTTCGTAATGCCTATTGATAACATTATGCCTATATTTCTGAATGTCTAGATATAAATATGCCTAGATTTCATAATGCCTAGTTACTCAATGCCTGGATAACATTTGAGCGAATTGAATGCCTAGACATTTTCGAGCAAGAAAGATGCTATACTAGAAAATTCAAATGATTTATTACATATTTTTATTGTATCTCACTATGAATCACCTAGTCACATGTTTTATATTTTCAACGTTTCTACTTTTTGAAAGTCATCCGTACCACTAAGAAAAATTTCACATTTTAAGAAGGTTTGTTTGCGAATTTTTGTAGATACAGAAATCAAGGTAAAAATAACGAGGGATACAGAAATTAATGAGCAATCAAGAAAGAAGAAAAAGTCCAACTGAATTTCACAAGGAATACAAAAACTGAAACGTAAATCAATGTTAATAATCAAAACACAAAAAGGTTTCAATTTGAGGATTAAGCTAAAAGCACTCTAAATTTTCCCCTAATTTCAAATCTAACTTACTTGAAGAGCTCACTGTTAGCTGTTGTATGGAGCTGGTTTTTGTAGCGTTCAGCTCCAAGCATACTCATACTATGGTTTCCTTGATCACGGATCTTACTCTACAGAATTAGATAAAAATAATTAATAATGATATTTATAATAGTTTTAACAATAAATATAATAATGATAATAGTAACAATGATGATAATAATAATATTGAAAACTATAAATAATTTTACCGGGGTGAGCGGAATGGATTTAGCTGGGGATAGTTTCGTAGTGCGAGTAGGCGTGGTGCGAGTAGGTGTGGTCCTAGGAGAGGGTGTAAACCTTGGTGGAGAGGCCCGGGGGGTAGTAGGCTTAGGGGTGCTGGTTCTACTCATTCTTCCTAGATATAATTCTTCAGTTCTATAGTTCTTTAGTTCTTTAGTTCTTTAGTTCTTTAGTTCTTTAGTTCTTTAGATCTTCAATTCTTTAGTTCTTTAGTTCTTTAGTTCTTTAGTTCTTCAGTTCTTTAGTTCTTTAGTTCTTTAGTTCTTAAAGTTCTTTAGTTCTTTAGTTCTTTAGTTCTTTAGTTCTTAAGTTCTTTAGTTCTTCAGTTCTTTAGTTCTTTAGTTCTTTAGTTCTTTAGAATATAACTTAAGAGCTGTATTTAAAAAAATATGTATTTAGCATGATATTTTCTCATTTCAAAGAGAAGAATTATTGAGAATGAGAGAATCTAAATACTTCTAAATAAATCCTAATTAGAGAAAACACAGAAACAATTAGATGCAATGCATGGATACTTTTACTGCCTATATACCTGGATTTTAAGTATTTCCCATTCCCCTCCCTTTCTCAATGCACACGCATACCCCCCTGCGCCCCCTCTTTCATTCATGCCTCCTCTATACCCTACCCAACCCCCTTCTTCTTCCATGCATACCCCCCTTTCCACTATATATTCAGATTGGAAACTTAGAAGTTTGTATATATATATATATATATCTATATTTATTTTCAGTTCTTCTCATTGCATAGAAGCATCTACTAACCACAGTAAGGTGGTATGTCCGAGAAAAAAATAATCGTTTTAAATGGTTCGTAGAATGCGATGTATTGAGAGTTGAAAAAGGTAAAGAAGGTTTTCTAAAGGCAATAGAAGGGGTTCAAAGGAGAATAAAAATGATGTAAATGAGAATAAATGGGTTGTAGAGGGGAATGGAAGGAGTGTAGAAGGGAATGGAAGGAGTGTAGAGGGGAATGGAAGGAGTGTAGAGGGGAATGGAAGGAGTGTAGAGGGGAATGAAAGGAGTGTAGAGGGGAATGGAAGGAGTGTAGAGGGGAATGGAAGGAGTGTAGAGGGGAATGGAAGGAGTGTAGAGGGGAATGAGTGTAGAGGGGAATGGAAGGAGTGTAGAGGGGATATGGAGGAGTGTAGAAGGGAATGGTAGGAGTGTAGAGGGGAATGGTAGGAGTGTAGAGGGGAATGGATGGAGTGTAGAGGGGAATGAAAGGGTTGTAGAGGGGAATGAAAAGGAGTGCATGGTGAGGGGAAGGGAAGAAGTGTAGAGGGGAATGGATGGATTGTAGAGGGGAATGAAAGGGTTGTAGAGGGGAATGAAAAGGAGTGCATGATGAGAGGAAAGGAAGAAGTGTAGAGGGGAATTAATGAAAAGGAGTGCAAATAAAGGGGAATAGAAAGAGTATAGAGGGTAATTAATGAAAAGGAGGGCATGTAAAGGGGAATGGAAGGAGTGTATAGGGGGATGAAAGGAGTCCATGGAAAGGGGAATGAAAAGGATTGCATGGTGAGGGGAATGAAAGGAGTGTAGAGGGGAATTAAAAGGAGTGCATGTAAAGGGGAATAGAAGGAGTGTAGAGTAGAATTAAAAGGAGTGTATGTAGAGGGGAATGGAAGGAGTGTAGATGGGAATGAAAAGGAGTGTATGTAAAGGGGAGTGGAAGGAGTGAAAAGGGGAATGAAAAGGATTGCATGGTGAAGGGAATGGATGGAGTGTAGAGGGGAATGGAAAGGAGTGCAAGTAAAGGGGAATGGAAGGAGTGTAGAGGATAATGTTTTCCACAGCTTGAGCAGGTGTAGGAAGGGCAAGCATAATTAGAGGTGGTTGAAATTCAGGAAGTAGGGAGAAACCAATTTCTAAGGGGGAGGGGGTGGATTTACTAGGGGAGGGTGGGGGTGTATTAACTAGGGAAGGGGGAGGTTTATTAACTAGGGGAGGGGGAGGTGTATTAACTAGGGGAGGGGTAGAGGGGGGGTTGAATTTGAAAAGGAAGGGAGTGAGAGGGGGAGGAGGGGGTGGTCATGGTTTTATAGATCCGCTACCATATATTCTGGACTTTAAACACAATAATTAGTTGATTATTGTATCCTGTCCAATATATTTCTATCTATTTATCTATCTATAAAACAATCCATGAAATTCAACATTTAACATGTTCTAGGCTATAAACTTCTTTACAAAGTAAAATGAAATCGTTTCAAACATTATTCGACAATAATGGAACTGAAAGATTGATTAAATAATAATGCCAAAAGAATTAAAGGCTTGTTAATTTTATTAACAAATGAGATTAATGAATTAATGGAATGAAGATGGAAAATATAAGTAATAATGCCAAAAGAATTAAAGGCTTGTGAATGGTGCTTTTAAAATTTTGAATTTTGTTAACAAATGAGATTAATGAATTAATGGAATGAAGATGGAAAATATAAGTAATAATGCCAAAAGTGTTGATTTCCAACAAAAAATATTTTTTCAAAATGAAATTGAAGTTTCAGTGTTTTAGTGGATTTGAAGGTTAAATGAAAATATGCATTTACAGGCGCGTAGTGGAGGTTTACCCTAGGTGGTGTACTTTAGGCGTGCGTAAGCGCGCCGAAATTTTTTTTGTGCACCACCCTAAAAACCCGGTATTAAGAAAAAATAAAGTTTAAAATCTATATTAATCTACCTGAAGGCTGACTATTAGTCATCTGATGATCTTTTAAATGAAACCCCGCGAAAAATTTTTTGTAAATATGATTAAGGTACAGGTAAAAAATCTGAAAATATATGTAAGTTTACAGTTTAATAAATTAGAGCCTGCCTCTGGCTCTAGGGGGGGGGGCTAGGGGGGTGCAATGTCAAGGGGGACACAGGAGTACCGGCCCCCCTCCACTAGCTCCTGTGCATTTAAGGTATAAAACGGAGAAGAAAAAAATTACTAATTTATAACAAAAATAATACCTTCTAGTTGATTACGTGGTCCGGCAGTAAATTTATCTTTATCTTTTCCGTTACTTCTGTTCCTCTAGAACTAAACAAAATAAATAATTATATAAATTAATGATGATTTAATATGATAAAAGCGTAGCGTGCTCCAAAATAACTGTCAGCTGAAATCATAAACCAGAAAATAATTTCTGCTCAGATCAAACAAAAAACGCCACTCCATCAATTACAATATAGATGAATACGTACATTTATGTAGTAAAAGATATAAACTAAATTTAACTTTAAAAATCTATTCAATTGTTTTCGAACTTACTTTGACTGTCGACAAATCCGACAAACCCGTTAAGAGAAAAGTTTAAGTTCATGATTTATTCTATTCTATGAATTATGATCTTCAGTAATCCTGTTTAAAGAAGATGTAAACTTGATTAAAGAAGGATGTAAGCCAAATCCCCTTTAAACCTTTATATTAGTAACAATATGGAATATTGTTTTTCTCTTTAAAAATTGTAAGCTCTGTAAATTTTCCTTCCTTTGCTGCATAAACCCACTGTTATATTTTAGACTGAAAACATGGATGTCTCCATCATTTTTGCTTGTGCAATTTATAATTGAAATATCGAAACAATTAAAAATTAGTCGATTCAATTTGATTCAGTTTAAAAATGTTTGATTAAAAAGTTATATTACTTATACATTTTATGTATCTTATTTGTTTTGCAATAGGTTAAATGTTTTTCAAAAATTAAATTACGCTTTGTGAAAAGAGATATTAACCTTAAGAGATTTTAAGTACAAAATTTGTCAAAATGTCTGACATTTTAATAGTGAAATGCAATCTTTATTGTATGATACAATTTAGATTATTCAAATATTTCATTTAATACATTTAATATATTTGAAAAAAAAATCTTATTAGCTTGAGTCTTTTTCATTACAGTAGTAAGCAATTATATCAATACAACGAAGACGACTTTCTATTTCAATTTTTATTCAAATCAAGCTGTTAAGCAGCATGGTTACATTTAAACACAGAAGTCAAATAGAATCTGGCAATCCATAAAGCTTATCTTTGATCTCTTGTAAACTTGTAATTCGAAAAAAGCTGGTTAACAATCAAAACTTAAATAAAAAAGTCGTCTTCATTGTATTGATATAATTATCTACCAATGTATGATAAAAGATTTAAAAATAGAATTTTACCAAATGAGAGTTTAAAAGATCTCACTTGTTTTACCAACGATTCCCGGAAGAACCATCTATATATAAATTTGGCTTGTCTGTTTGTCTGTCTGTCTGTCTGTTTGTATCCAATAAACGTCAAAACGGCTGAACCGATCGGGCCCAAATTTTTTGTGGGACATCTAGGGACTCCAGGGAAGGTTTATGAATCATGTTTTGTTTTACGATGTATACAAAGAGAACATGTTCACAATTAATTTAGGAGATGGTCGCGAAGCGCCCTCAAAGGCTAGAAAGAAGGGCGCGAAGCGCCTTGAATTTTTATATTATTTATATTTTGAGAGGGAAAACATTACACCCTCCAATCCAAAAGTTTGGCTGCGCCTTTCCTGAGTTATTGTTTTATTATTAATATTAAATACCTAATTTCAGGTTTATAACATAATGTGCTGAAATCTAGTAATTCAGATTTAAATATAGTTAACAGAACATAATGACTGCACGGCCTACAATTTAAACAAAACATTAAATGTCTTGTCACTTGTTGGATAATTGAATACAAAGAATAAATTCATGATTCATGTAATTATGTTCTCTAGATAATTGTGTTAGAGTCATGTCTAAATATCTGATGGATTATATTTAATCAATGTGGTTTTTGGTCAAGCCTCAATGTTTGAAATAATTTAGGATAAATATTTAAGATCCAATTAGGTTTTCTAATTTTCTAATTTTATACAGTGAGAATCACTAAACTGTGGAATAGTCTTCTTTCTATTCCACAGTTTTATGGGTTTCACTGTAGGTATTACTTTAAAAGAATGTCTTAACAAAATCATTTGATAGTTTAAAGGGTTTTTTTCAAGTAATATGCTTTAAGCATACGAAGACTGGCCATTCATCCCGTATTTATAAGACCATATCTCTTTATAAATAAAATAACAAAAAACTTTTTTTGCGCTGAGCTGCGAACTTAATTTCGGAATCTACAAAATTAGAGAATATTGGTTACATTGGTTACAAGTTCGGAGGTTTACCAGTTAAACAGATTTAAATTCGTCCAGTTCATTCACAAGTTGTTCATTGTTTGTTCTTGAATTTAATCTTATGCATTAATCATTAGTGTTCGTCCTAATTATCCCGCTGAATTTCCGTTCCTGCAAGACTGATTAAAATAAGAAGATAATTGGCCTTCATGCATACTATAAATAATTCGAACACCTAATTATCAAATATTTTCATGGGAATATCTGAATTACTAGCAATTTGATCAATATTTCAACACATTTTGTTATAAACCTGTAAATTAGACATTTAATAATAATAATGATAATAAGATAATAAGAAATGACGTAGCCAAACTAAGAGAGGGGTAATTTGTTCGCTCTACACCAATAAATAAACTTCCTGGAATCGAGATTTGTAAAACTCTTATTCGGTAAAATTCTATTTTTGAAGGAGAAAATTGATTAAGTATTAAAGTTAAACCCCTTGTATGTAGTTTTATGGCGGATATATCAAAGTTAAACCCCGTGTATGTAGTTTTATGGCGGATATATCAAAGTTAAACCCCTTGTATGTAGTTTTATGGCGGATATATCAAAGTTTAAACCACGACCGAGTTTAGTTCTTTATTGTCGGAACATGTTTAGCTTGAAATTATAGTCCTTTGGTATATTTTTATTACTTATACATTAAAAGGAACAAAAATATTCTTCATGAACTTGTAGCTCCTGTGCATTTAAGGTATAAAACGGAGAAGAAAAAAATTACTAATTTATAACAAAAATAATACCTTCTAGTTGATTACGTGGTCCGGCAGTATATTATGAAATCCACTCCCACTACCCCACCATAAATAGACCACTTCCTTCAAATAGTCCCCCCCTGTTCCCCTCCAATCAAACGTGCCCTAAAACTACCAAAACGTGCCCTAAAACAAGCATTTCCTGTCTTAATCATCAACAAATTTTAAAACTAATAATTATTATACATACAATGCTAATAGATAGTGGATAGGATTCCAGTATGAACTGCAGTCTTAACAATTTATAAATATATGGATGGATGTCTAGACAGCAAGTACAAAATCTGACAAAATATTTAAAGAAATTGAGTTTTTGCCACAAATGTCAATTTTATAATACCTAAATCTCAACAACCAGATGATGCATACCTTTCATATTTCAAGCTTACATTATTTGATCCACCAGAATTCATAGTTTGAAATATCTACGGTCTACGACATTTGGTTTTAAAGAAATTTGGATTTAAAAATCCGAGTTTGTGGCAAACACTAAATTCCTTTGAGACATTCCCGGGATTGCTGGGTCTTTTTATCAGAGCCACAAAAGCCCAGGACAGTGCCGGGATTTTAAGACTGTCCCGATACCATGGGTTTTATTTTTTTCTTCTCAATCTCGGAGACCTAAAAGCCCTTGACAGTCCTTGAATCCCGGAACTTTGGGACTGTCCCAAAGACCCAGAGTCCCGACACCATGGGGTTTTAATTTTGGTCAAACTATTTCAAGAAACATCACAACTCAAACATGTTGAACTTTGTGTCTTTGGGACTGTCCGTCCCAAAAGCCCGGGACAGTCCCAAAGATTCAGGGACGAGACGCAGTGGGGTTTTAACTTCAATCAAACTATATAAATAAAGACCAAAGTCATGGCAAGTAAAGCTAGTAAAAATAAACTTCAAAAGTGAGTAATTATTATCCCCAGGGATGATTTAAAAAAACTAATATCCTGCGTTAAAATGATATAAGATATTGTAATATTGTTATTTAGGTCTAGACAAGGGTATGCAGACTAAACAATATCAATACTTGTTTACATATTCTTTAGGTTTCCTTCCATGTGAACTATGTTTTATTTGATTTTCGGATTTTCTTTCCCAGTTTCGCGGATTTTATGGATTTTTTTCAAACAAATTTTCAAATCTTTTTCAATCTATATATATAAACTTTGCTTATCTGTCTGTTTGTATCCTATAAACGTCAAAACGGCTGAACCGATCGGACCCTCGCGTGACCCAAGGGAAGGTTTATGAAAATATGAATGATCGTAGTTTCAAAAAGTTGCCTCTAACAAAATTCGATTTGTGAAAATTTAAAAAATCCACGATTTTTTTTTATAAATTCCGCGAATTTTTTGTTTTACTATGTATACAAAGAGAACATGTTCACAATTAAAATGGAAGATGGGCGTGAAGAGCCTTAAAAGCCTAGTCTATATATACTTTGCTTGTCTGTCTGGGTGTTTGTTGGTTTGTATCCAATAAACGTCAAAACTGAACCGATCTAAAAGCCTAGTATTTCATATTTCAATCTCAGAGACTCAAAAGCTTAAGACAGTCCAAAGTCTTTGGGGGCATGGATTTCTCAATCTCAGAAACCCAAAAGCCTGGGACAGTCCCAGGACTTTGTGACTGTCCCAGAAGCCTAGTCCCAGGAAGTTGGGACTGTCTGCAAAGACCCAGAGTTTTAACACCAGGGGTTTTAATTCTCATTTTTAGAGACCCAAAAGCATGAGACAGTCCCGGGACTTTGGGACTATACCGAAAACCAGGGGCAGTCCCGTTACGTTGGGACTGTTCCAAAGACCCAAAGAGTCCCAACACCACGGAGTTTATTTCTTAATCTCAGAGACCCAATTAAGCCTGGGACTGTCCGAGAAGCCCAGTACAGTCCCGGGATGTTAGGACTGTCCGATTCACCGAAAAAGGGTCAAAGGACCCAGGGTCAGTCAAACGACACAGGGTCAAACGACACTGGGTCAAACGACAAAGGGTCAAAAGTGCGACAAAGGGTCAAACGACAAAAGGTCAAAATGATAAAAATATTTTTTGATTTGAATCATAGGAAACTCGCAATTTTAATCACAAAAATCCGCCAAACTTTTTTGAAGATTTAAAACTTTAAGTCTGATTCTGGCTTCCATAATGGTCGGGTTGGCAATATAATTGACCATGTTGCCGCAGCGCTCGGCCCCTTAGCCTGTCCTAGCCGCAGTGCTCGGCCCAGAAAGTGTCTTAACCTAACCCCAAATAATAATAAATAAATGGATATAATTGACCATGTGGCCATAGCGCTCGGCCCCCTAGCCTGTCCTAGCCGCTGCGCTCGGGCCAGAAATTGTCTTAACTAACCTGACCCGTGGCCGCAGCGCTCGGCTCCCCAACCTGTTCTAGGCGCAGCGCTCGGCCCAGAATGTACCTAACCTAACCTTAAATAATAATAAAAAAAATACTAACCGTCAAAATTAAAAAAAATTTTGCCCTTTTGTCGCATTTTTGGACTCTTTGTCGTTTGACCCTTTGTCGCGTTTTTGACCCCTTGTCGTTTGACCCTGTGTCGTTTGACCCTTTGTCGTTTGACCCTGGGTCGTTTGACCCTTTGTCGGTGAATCGACTGTCCCAAAGACCTAGAATTCAAACACCATGGGGATTATATTTCAATCTCAGACGGCCAATAACCTGGGACAGTACCGGGACTTTTGGACTGTCCCAAAGACCCAGAGTCCTAACACAATAGGGTTTATTTTTCAATCTCAGAGACCTAAAAGTCTGGGACAGTCCCAAAGACCAAGAGTCCCAACACCATCGGGTTGAAATTTTTGAATTTCAGATACCCAAAAGCCTGGGATAGTCCCGCGGATTTTGGGATTTTCCCATAAACCCGGGACTATCCCAATTTTTAGGGTTTTGACACTTGACACTCTATAGATGTTGTGAAGAAAGATCAACTATCATGTATGTGTTTAAATAAAAAGTGCAATGAAGTTTTTGAGAGGAAAGTGATGGAAAGGGTGTCTCAATAAACATGGGAATTAAGTGACGACTTTTATATCGTCTTCGATCCATGCGGCATTTTTTCATGAATACAATAATTGCAGTGTTCCAGTTTACAAATCTAATATTGAAAAAGCCTGGTCTTGAGATTTTCAAAATGAGGGCTAATATTTTTGTATCTTCAAAATTGACGGAGATATTGCAAAATTTGTACAAATTTCAATTTATTTATTGAATTAAAATTGTCTTAATATCTAATATCTTTGTCAATTTTTGAAACAGGAGAAAGGTAGAAAAGACGTACAACCTAGTTTTTATACTTTCTTTGCCATGCACAAAATATCAGAAATCAAAGGCGACTTTCAAGTTATCTCTCAATACCGATGTTAACTGGGACACCCTGTACGAATATAGATTTAGGCCGGACATGTCTGTTGATATTTCTCCATCTGTATCATCCTTCCAAAAAAAGGACGAGTCTTAGATGGCGACACGACATGAATTATAGTTTTTCTTCTCCTTAGATTAATTAGGTCTTCCAAATTCCAATGGTATACCAAATGATTTGACAAAGAAAAACAAGAATGTAGCAGCAGGGATTAAAGAATGTTTTAATGATAAAACAGTATTCTTAGTCGTCTCTGAACTCTGATCATGTGTGGGTAACTTTGTACTTTATATTTCAGCTTCAGCAAGCCACCAACCCACTGCAATTAAGAAAAATGATTTATAGTATTAACCTAATTAACAAACAGTGCACTGTGGCATTGTTTTCTAATAACTTAAGTATGAAAAGTTTTTAACCCATGATACCCCTAAAAAACTTAAATTTAAAAAAAAAAGGTTAATGGATTTCGGGGGCTACCTGTGAGATAAATAATCGTGAAAAGTGAAATCTTGAAATTGTTTTAAAGGTTTACAGACTCTCATGAACATTTTTGAGCGTTAAGGAAGACTATAGTGATCCTGAATTCAAACATAATACTTGTATTTTCATTTTCAACTAAACAAACTGCCCCTGGTAAAGGACAGAGTGCGATTTAAAAGATGGTGAACAATTTACGGAGACTCTTTTGCCAAAAAATCGTTAGTGATAAAACAAACACCGAAAGAGAGCTGATATTAACCCTCAATCAAATTTCTTATTAAGCGAGCCGTCCCTTTTAAAGTTAAGAAATCCACGGCATTACAACCACACAATTAGCACTTTTCCTTGTGAAAAATATGCATTAATCGCTTGAAAGAACAGATCAAAAATGAATTAATTAATAATAACTAAATTTATTTAACAGAATAAAAGAAAAAAATCACAATATTTTTCAACAAAGCTAATCTTTGAACAAACGCTTGGTAACAGGTTCAGAACCATATACTGTACAGCAAAGACTTAAATAAATAATTTCTTTATTCACACTAAATAAAAAGATGACTAGGAGTTCTCATGAACAAATAATACATAATTAACTGTTACTTCACGCATGCACCATCACATTTAGAATGCAACAGAATATTAAAAATTATATTTTCTGATTATTAGAACGTAGAGAAGGAGGTTTTCATTGACAAGCATTATCACCCAAAATTGAACAACAATGACAGCCGTAAGCAATTGTAAGCAACCCAATTGCTACTTTGATAGATTCCTACCAGAAACTGCAGTACACTTTTTATAAATATACTAAGGTTCGTTTCTTCTTTACCCTGAACTGAGCAAATTGACCAAAAGCGCTAATTACAGTTACGAGTCAGATCTAGCATGAAAATATAACTGGCGAAGTATTCCAGTTTCTAAAATTCTCGGTTTGTTAATTTTATTTGATACAAAAAAGAACCTATATCAAAAACATAAAACCATAAAACTGCAAAAGTTTGTCAAAATAAATAACCTTCCACTACGCTCAAATATTTGATCAGTACGTTTGTACATTTGGTTTTGGATTTAGAATTAATCTAGTTATGAACCCTTACATTCCAACTAAGATTATGATTTTATATTATGCATTATGAACGTTAACAATCACAAAAAAAAAATGATTAGAACATTATATTACAGCACTGGTTACATTGCAGAGCCCTTAAAGATATCACAAATAAAAATTTGGTAAACTAATTTTACAAATTCTTTGGTTTTGTTTTCAGATCAAATACCGTTCATTGTTTGAAGAATATACAATAAACATTATATTCAATATAATATTTTTACACATTTAACTTTAGACTAGAAAAATGTTTTAAAAGTTTCTGACTAGCTTCAACAACCTGACTAGTTTTAAAGTGATGTTTGGATTAATTCAGTCTTTGTTCAAAACGTTTTATATGTACAAAAAAAATTTACTCGTCCCACTTTGTTGGTAAATGTGCGCCCAACTTTTATCCTATTTATCTTCCTAAGGACTGTAGGCTTTCCTTTGTAAAGCCATGAACTCCCATGAGATGAATATCAGCGTTCTGTTTTCGTTTAAAATCCTTTCCGCAAATGTGACAATTCCGATGGGTGTGCAGCTTCATATGAGCGTCAAACTGAAGAAAATATATGTTGGAATGAATTACTTATTCTGAAGGTGTGTGCCTTTTGTTACAACAGTTTTTGCCTTCACTCCACTTTTACTACTTTGGCGGGTTGTTATACTAATCTGTCCCTTGGGATAGTTTAGTCAAATTATACAAATTCTTTTTAAGCAAATAATTTAACGAGAGAGATGGGGGGGGGTCACTTACTTTGATCTTATCTTATGTTTATATAAATATTAACTTTTTTAGTAAATAAAATTTATTTTTGGAGAAAAAGAAACAAAAACTTCCCAGCTGATATCCAATTTGTTTTTGTCTCTCTAAAAAGTTTCAAAATCATACCGGTGTGTGGGGGACGGGGGTGGGGCCTGGGGCTTATTTTTCACTCAATATAACCCTGAAATAATTCAAAAAAGGTAACCTGATACTGTTTGGCAAATGTTTTAGAGCATCCATCTTTATCACACTTAAAGTTGGTACTGTGCTTTCTAAAATAGGGATAAATAGTTAAAGGGACTGTTAACATAAATTCATGTGGCCATTTATATCATAGAATGATATGTACAGTAGTACCCTTTAAACATATTAACTAAGCAACAATAAGGAAGATATCGTCGTTTTTCTATGAAGCCAATATTAAAGAAAACTACAATGAAAAATAATCAATTTTTAGGTTTATAGGGTGCTGATTTGAATCTAATATGCCACTTTATAAATGAAAAGTCATTTAAAATCAGGTTTAAAGCTAATTTTAAAAAAACAATACTTTTCCACTTTGAACCAATCCTAGAGATACGCTTTCCTTTTAAGGGACTTCAAGTGTCATTTTAAGTAAACCTCCATGCAAAGATGGCAATGCCCGATTTACAACTGTTCCCTTAAAACCTTCGAATTTTCTTCGAGAACTCCCTGTTCATATCTCTAAATAACGAATATCCGTAATTCCGGAGTGTACGCTAGTGTGCAGTGTGAACTCAACTCAGCTAAAGATCTTTGTGTTCCTCGGATATAAAATATTTCACGGTCCGAGGAGTGTACGCTAGTGTACAGTGTGAACTCAACTCAGCTAAAGATCTTTGTGTTCCTCGGATATGCATATAGAATATTTCACGGTCCGAGGAGTGTACGCTAGTGTACAGTGTGAACTCAACTCAGCTAAAGATCTTTGTGTTCCTCGGATATAGAATATTTCACGGTCCGAGGAGTGTACGCTAGTGTACAGTGTGAACTCAACTCAGCTAAAGATCTTTGTGTTCCTCGGATAAGATATTTCACGGTCCGAGGAGGTTTTCAAATATTCACTTCTTGAAAGTAATTATAAATACTTCAATCTAAAACAACTTGTCAAGTTTTCATTAGTATCCAGCGTTTTTGTAGATTTATGAGAATTAAGAAAATGTCCTTCGTCCCTTGATCAGTTATAAGTTTAGACGGTTTAGAGGTCCCCTTTAATGTTTTTTTCTACAACTAAAAAAAGATATAAAATCCTACTTTATCCTGTCGATGTTCAGTAACAAATAAACTCTGTATACATCAAGGCTGTACAAAAAAAAAACTTTTTTTACGATGCATGTTTTTTTCTGATTAATTAATGATTTTAGACATCTATCTCCAGAAGTGTGTTCTATTAAAGGAAACTAGAGGTTGCTCTGATGTTCGTGGAAGATTTTGTTTTGGAATTATTCTGATGAAAATCATATCTTATTTTCATTGTTAAAAAAATCAGTTAAAATATATATTTTTTTTACATACTTAGTTTAGAAATGTTCTTAGTGTCCAAAGCTTCTATGCAGTTTTATGTAATGCAATTTTTGTCTATGCAAATACGTTGCAGCACTAAGTCCAATATAGATTTTCTCAATATTGCTAGGTTTAATGAAGACAAATTTATTCAAATTTTGACTTCACGTGAAAAAGCGGCTTGGACAAGAGGTTACAACAAAACAATGCAAACATTTCAACAAAAATCTTATTTGCATGAGTTGCATCAGAGTTTTACAAAAATTTGATACTCCATCACCAACCGTTTGTGTGACACCCTGTATAGTGTTTACCTTGCAAGATGTCTCCTAAGTGCGGTGAGTGCAAACATGATTGGAATATCACACATGTGACAAGGATACTTCGGAGGTTCTTTTCGTTCCTTCTTTTCTTGGTTCTTATTTCCGGTTTTCTGAAAAAAATAGATTCAGGTTTATTCATTTCCTACTTTTGTAATGTTTTTAATCCCCCCTCTTCATATTTGTTTACTCTTGCCAACGTAGTCATATGTGATCATTAAATTAAAGAAAGTCATAATCGTTGAAGCTCATTATCCATCACCCCTTTTTATAGTAAAAGATTAGATTAGAGTTACTTTTAGAAAATTCACAACTCTGTTAATTTAAAATGGGTTGTATTTCGAGAAATGGCAAAATCTTTAAATTAAGGATTACTTAACAGTGGCTAAATGCACATCCGAGATTTTAATGCATTATACAAAGGTCTCAGTGATCTCACCTTCTTTTCCGTTTTCTGTTCATGATGGGCTTTAGAGTGATGTCTTAAATTCTTTTCGTTCTTGAAAAATTTTAGACAATCCTCACACTGAAAGCTGTCATTGTCCTTGTGTCTCTGCTCGTGCCTTTCTCTGTAATTATTAAGTTAGATGACTGTAAATTTTGGTTTATATCATAATAACGGCCATAAGGGCAAAAAACAAAAGACAAACTCTTTTCTTACTCTCACAACTTGTAAAAGTTTGCACTGTAATCAGACCCATTTCACTTATGCAGTCAATTTAAGCTACCGGTAAAGGATAAGTACCTTTGCGATATACTGTCTAGTGGTATGAAAGGTTAAAGTACCTATGGGATATACTGTCTAGGGGTATGGAAGGCTTTTAAGTACCTATGGGAAATATTTCTAGGGGTATGGAAAGATAACGTACCTATGGGATATACTGTCTAGGGGTGTGGAAGGATAAAGTACCTATGGGATATACTGTCTAGGGGTATGGAAGGATAAAGTACCTATGGGAAACTATCTAGGGGTATGGAAGGATAAAGTACCTATGGGATACTGTCTAGTGGTATTGAAGGATAAAGTACCTATGGGATACTGTCTAGGGGTATTGAAGGATAAAGTACCTATGGGAAATACTGTCAAAGATGATTCCGCAAAAAGAGCATCTATAGGCGATTCGTTCACTAGGCGCCATATGGGTCAATTTGTGTTTATCCAGCTCACGGTCAAACCTTAAACATATTCATCGTACAGCTGACATCAAAACTGTGGATCTAGTGATTAACGTTTGAGCCTTAAATATGTGTGATTTGTCGATTGATAATTTTAAATTTGCTGTTTAAGTCGATGAAAAAAGTGAATAAAATGTTACACTACATTAATTATAAATCATAGCAAATCTGGAAAGCAATAATATAATTTCGACTAGATCCTTTCTAGTGAATTAAAATAAACCTGCAATTTCCCTGCACTTTCGTGAATAAAACTTATTTTGATTTTCTATTTTCCAAAAATAATACTTCGGATTCCCCAAGTGTGTTATACTCACAAACCTGAAAGGTCTACCACATATATCACACTCTAGCTTGTATGGGTTCTCACTGTGCTGCGCTCTCTCGTGTTTCATCCTCCCTCCGTATGATGCAAATATAGCTCCGCACTTCCATCTTAATAATTTTTAGTTTTACTAATTAATATAATGAATTAAGTCTATTCGCATTATCGTAAAACTAAGATATTCCTTTCAAACTCAAATCAAAACACAACATCAAATTTTTATAAATAAATAAAGTAATTTTCACTTTTCAGTAAAAAAAATTGGTTCTTATTTTAAAGGAAAGAAATTTTGCAAACTTGCAGGTTAGACAGGCCTAGCTTTTTACGACGATGTTCAAACTATAAGAAATATAAAAACAATTAATTCATGAAAAAAAATTGATAGAACTCGCATCAAATGCACAATTGTTTAGTTAAAGGATAAAGGAAGTATTAATCATGAAACAAATACACCCCTCAACCCTGAAAAGATACGAGAGATACTGTACTTAAAAAGTTAAAATTAGTTTGGACAACTAAAAGATATTTTAAATTACAAATAAAAAGGTTACAAGGGATTCAGATCCGTAGATATAGGACAGATCAAAAAGGATTCGGGATCAAAGGCAGTTTTAACTTTAAGACTTTACCTGCAAGCATGAGGCTTAATGCCTGTATGGCTGTACAGATGACGCTTCATGTGACCGTGAACAAAAAAGCGTTCTCCACAGACCTCACAAGAATATCTCATATCTCCAGTATGTTTTCTGCAGAAAATAAATTAAATATAGAATTTTTTACATTTTATCTTTTTAATTAATTTTTTTTAATTCAATGCATCGCCGTGTAATTGACAAGCTACCTGAAATGTTCTTTAAGATGTTGACGTTTTCCATACTCCTTACCACAGCCCGGAAACTCGCACTTAAAAATAAAACTTTCTTTAAGATCGACTTTTACTAAGTTTCCCCCCAAAAAATCAACTGATGATTTCTTCTTTTTCACTCTAAGGTTTTTAATTGTTCTTGGGGATTCTAAACAAACATATTACCAAATAATATTTTTGTATTACAAATTAGTTATTTTAGTGTCGATAGACTTCCCATCACGCCAAATAACCATTGAGTATATTCATTGATTATGGACGAATTATTAGAACCATCAAACCTTGTATTTATCGTCAGCTCCGTCCAAGTCCTCTATTTCTCTTCTGGTTGGTTCTCGATGAACGCTTCTCACGTGATCTCGTAAACTCTTAATTATCATCATTATGTAAAAAACTTTAATCAACTACTAACAATATGCCTTATCTATTTATTATGCGAGACCTGGCTCCGGGTTGGTTTTTGGCCTGGAAGGAAATAAAAAATGTACTCCCTGAATTAATCTAAAATTCGCAGATGAAATCGAGAAACATTTGTGAAGTTTATTTCTTTATGTATTATGTTATGTAATTAAATTAACATTTTCTGAGTCTGAAATCTTTGCAACTAGATATCAGGTAACATAGATAAAGGGATTTGAAGTTTGAAGCGATTGATCAATTTGAACTAAAACCTAGTCCACATATTTTTATACTCCATTATTTTGTATCCGTTAGAAATATTACCTTGCTTTCTTTAAACTTGAGTACACACTCCTTGTAAATACAGATGTATGGCATGGGGGCATTATGGACAGCCTAAATAAAATATTAAAGTTATAAGGTTCAATATGAAGGATATTCTACTAACCAATGAAAATCAGTGGTTGCCGTCTTCGTACTTAATTTTAATAAAAAACGCCGGTAAAAATAGTTTAATTTGTACCTATATATCAATACCAATCTGAAAACATGTCCCGGAGCTTTAATTTAGATTATCGTTATTCGTTAATCTTGAAACCTTTGTTCTTGATATGCTATGTTGGCACTTTTAAGTGTATGGATAAATTAAAGTTATCATTACAGGGTATGACCACCAAAGAATGTAAGAGGGTTTAAAATAATCCATAGGTCTGCAAAACATGGAGATTGTGGTTGAACCTGTGAGTCACAGCACAAAAGAATAGAATATATATTAGAGTGGAATTTAGACAATCCCTCGGTACAACAAAATGGCCGTTTTACACTTTTTTCTATTAAATTCCACTCTAATGTATATTCTATTCTCTTTGATCACAGCACAAAAGCTCCACCTTGAGGGCAAATTTTTCAGAGATAAAGCAGCTACACTAACGAAGTTTTTTTGTTTATTGCTGCAAGGCTACAATAAAAAGTTTAAAAAAACTTGGCAATTAAAAAATGACTAAACAATTTGTTTACTTAAAAACTTACCTTAAGGTGTCTGTACAAGTTGTTGGTTCTAGTAAAAGTTGTTTTACAAGACTTATACGGACACTGAAAATATAATAAAGATGATTCGAGCGTCCATTGAGCGTTCAGCTTTGGTTTACTAGTTCATTAACAAAAAGCTGGTTTAGGATTGACGTATATTTTTTTCTTTTCTTTGAAATAATACATTTTTTGATCAGTAAGAAATAATTAAATAACAAAAATGACGCATTTAACCTTTTGCTTCCAAAAAAAGACATCAACATTTTTTTGTGGTGCGTTTTCTTTCAGATTAACAATTGTGTCTTGAATATCCGACACTTTTTAAAGTTAAAGCTTACCTTGAGGGTGCGGACAGGTATGTCATGTAGCTTGATGTGTCTAATGATAAACGTTGACTTGATATGTTTCATACATTTAGGACATCTAGAGTAGTCACCAAACGTTTCAATCTATCAGAAAAAAAACAAGCTTAGCTATTTTGTAGTAAGAAAAATTCATAATAATTTAGCCTCTTCATGTAAAACTGTAGGGTTTACAAATCAAGGAGTGGAAATCTTTACACATGAGGGGGCATTGAGCCGTTACACTTTACCACGTGACTCAAATACAAGCTTTGCTAACAATCCTTTATTTGGAAAAGAAGGTCTCTTATTTCAAGCTGAGATGTTGTTCTTCTAAGCAGTGTAAATGCATGCAAATATCAAAGTGATTCACTTTGTGCAAATATGGACCGGTAGAAATCTACGAAAACTTTTCACCAACCTGAAATCCTCCAATATCAACTATCTTTATATCTTCGAAGTTAATATCATTTTCTCCCATCTCCACCTTTAACTCAGACTAAAAAAATAAACCATGATATTGGTTTAATCTATAGAACTTTTCTAGAATGTTTGTTAAAATAAATTTTAGTTCTATTTTTAGAATTTTAAAAACCTGGTCCAAGGAATCCTCATCATCTACATCCAGTATTCTTAGGTTGTCTTTGATATCCTCAAGATCAGGACTCAAACTAAATATAAAAACACCATCAGAATCATGACTAATACTGGAGGAACTTAAAGATCTTTTTAAAAGCTGGATTATACAGGTTAACATATTCGAAAAAATTGTAAATTAAAGGGCAGATAGACGTAATTTCAAGTTAGTTTTTATTTATAAATGTTTGCAGGGTACCTTTCTTCAAATGGAAGTCATTTGAAATTACAACTACCCTTTTAAAATATTTTGGTTCTAACCCCCCCCCCCCCCCCCTACCCAAAAAAACCTAATTCCAAGTAACATGTTTTTAATCCTTTCACGAGCAATTATAGGTTTTATAATTAAATGTTTAAACAAACCTGTGCACTCTTCTCCTGCCTTTAATAGTGAAATCCTCATCATCAAAATCGTCGTCGTCGTCATCATCATCATCATCATTATGCTCCTCCTGCGCATCATCTTCATCTGTATCATCATTCTCGGGATCGCTCTCATCATCTTCACCTGGTGAATTAGACTTGCCCTCATGAGACTCTGGGTCATCAATATCCTCGTCAGTATCCTCGGCCTCTTGGAGTTTACTCTTCTCTCGACCAGATCTAACACGACTCAATGAACCAGGTTTCTAGACCCAGATATTTCATATTTAACCGAGAAATAAAACAACAAAAACCGTAGAAGTGGATTACAGGACAAAAGCAGGGCAAATGGAAAATATTTTAAATTAAAATCTCTTAACACTTTTGATAGAATATCTAATTTGTCTCTTTAAGACGGTTAAATGAAGAACATTTTAGAAAAATTCGTTCAAGATACGCGTATTTGAATAAAAAAATGTTAGGAATATCAGTTCATAAAATATCTTTGTTTTCCTTCTGATGCTCCTCCACAACTCTATAGTTCTTACTCCAATCTCTAAATTTAAAAAAACCGATAATAAACCAACGCAAAACTAGCAGTGAAAAAAAATATCGCTATCATTTGATTTTGTCAAACATATTCCATTTCCCCCCCTGATGTTTTCAAACTCATTTTTTTCGATTTCAAATATTAGCCTTTTGGCCTCTAGAATCGAGAATTAGAAACCTTTGGCCTTCCCAATCAAGAAATATTAACCTATTAGGAATTGGTTTGTGGGGTTTTTTCCCCCCCCCCCCCCTAGAATCCTGGAGGTAATTACCCCCCCCCAGAATTTGTTTTTAAAAAAAGGTTGATTTTAAAATAGAATATCTTTAAAATTTGCACGAAAATAATTTAAATGTGCAGATACTTCAGATATTTCAGATTTTAAGTCAACATATTCGATATTATTCTAAATTCTAAAGTAATAGTCAATGTCAATACAATTAGATGTTTTTTTAATAGAAAAAAGGGTATGGGCCAGAAGAAAACATTTTTACTTCTAAATAATGTCATTTCCATATTAGATGTATTTAAGATCTTAGCATACTACATAGACGACGACGAAGAAAATTTTAGAAATTAGAAATTAGCAGAGGTGCAACTAATGGGGGGGCGGCCGGGCACGCGCCCTCCCCTAGCACCTGAGAGGGGGGGCGCGCCCCCTCATGCAGAATGATAAGAAAGACTGGCGAATATCATTATCACAGGAGTCAGGAATAATAAAACCAATAGAGTTATTGTAGAAATTGTATTCTTCTAGGGTTAGTTTAAAAAAAATAAAATCTTTCTGAATCCTCAAGGCTAAAGGCTATTGTAAAAATTTAATGTAAAAAAGTTCCGAACTGTATTCAAACTATGATTTTTTTTGGTAAAATATTCTAAGTTTGAAATATCAAAGGTTTACACCACTCGGTGCAAAGATTTAGGGATTAGAATATTTGAGTTTGTGCCAAAAACTCAGTTCCAAATCTAGAGAACATTCTGAGACTGAGCCAGACAAACTTCTAACTGATAATCATATTTGATAACTGTAAAGTGTTAATCTTTTTGAAAGAACTTCTATAAAATCGAAAATGACATAAGATTATGAATGTTGGTTAGAATGATCAATCATAAATTCAATAACTTCAGGAGAAAACGTAACATTATCTGTTCTTTTTCCATGTAGATGATTAAAATTATATATATATTTTGATGTGTTTTTTTCAGAATATATAAATGATTATTTCTTAATTATATCTGTAATTAAACATGGTATTTAACAAATTTTCTTTGGCGCTCCGCGCACACATGAAAAGAATTGATTGACTCATATCGTTAATTTTACAGTTGTTGAAAATATAAATTTTTAAAAAACACTCGAAAAAAAGCTATTTAAATTGAACACAGCCAAATCTCAATGCAACAACTGAAAATTTCCTTTTTTCGACATTAAACCTTTAAAAAAGCACTTTATTTTGAAAAAATTTTCTAAATGGGGGGGGGGGGTAAGCCCCCCTTACACCCCCCACAGACCATTACAAAATAATATTTTGCCCCCCCCTTAGCAAAAGTGCTAGTTGCGCCTCTGGAAATTAGAATAAAACAAAGCCAATATTTTTTCAAAGTTTTGCAGAGTAGCTTTTCTAAAGATTTAAAAAAGTAACATCTTTTTCCTCTTAGAGTAAAACTATTTGTTATGTTACTAAAAATAAATTCATTTTTTTACAGATCTTTGTAGTTGATGTAAAATGAATGACTATAATGAATATAAAACAAGGTGAAAGCTGAAAGATAAAAATGAAGCCTTTATTTGATAGAGTTTGTAAATGCCAAAAATGAGTGGAAAATGCAAATCAAACCCAACTAAAACCAATAATTTGATATACACCATGATATTTTTCTAGGGGGGTAAAAAAAATTCTAGGGGGGTAAAAAATCCTTATTTACAGAATCAAGAAATATTAATGGGCATTGACGTTCTCAATAAAGAAATATAAACCTTTTGCCCTCCAGAATCAAGAAACATTAACCTATTTTGGACTACTACCCATCAAGAAATATTAACCCAATGACCTCCAGAATCAAAAAATATTAACCTATTGGCCTCCAGAATCAAGAAATATTAATGAGCATTGACCTCCTCAATAAAGAAATATAAACCTTTTGGCCTCCAGAATCAAGTAACATTAACCTATTTTGGCCTACTACCCATCAAGAAATATTAACCCAATGACCTCCAGAATCAAGAAATATTAACCTATTGGCCTCCAGAATCAAGAAATATTAGTGGGCATTGACCTCGTCAATAAAGAAATATAAACATTTTGGCCTCAAGAATCAAGAAACATTAACCTATTTTGGCCTACTACCCATCAAGAAATATTAACCCAATGACCTCCAGAATCAAGAGATATTAACCTATTGGCCTCCAGAATCAAGAAATATTAATGGGCATTGACCTCCTCAATAAAGAAATATAAACCTTTTGGCCTCCAGAATCAAGCAACATTAACGTATTTTGGCCTACTACCCATCAAGAAATATTAACCTATTGGCCTCCAAAATCTCTTGTTCTGCCACTATCTCCCAGTCCGGGTTTATTTCTTCCTTGAAAACCTGAAATATTCTTTTAATTAAAAACTTTGAAAGGATTAATTATAAAAATTTGTTCATATCAGACAAATATTGTGGAATGTGGACTTGTATTCTGGTAAGGCATGTATTGAACATTTTTGTAATATTGTATAACTTTAAAATAACGAATTTATCTGCTATGGTTGAGCTGGGTTGGTATACCTGTATGTGATCACTGCTATTAACAATCTTCTCCTTTTCCTTTTGGTAGTTTATTGGCCAGTAATTATCAACTAAATTATAAAATTTCAAAAAATTTCAAACTTTTTAATCTACGAATTTCTACAATGATTTCCATTTTTCCGATAAAGAAATCGAACAACACATTATACTTGAAGGGGTTACTTCATTATTCAACTTTTTTGGGTATTATTGCAGAATACAGATATTTTAAATACTAGGCTTTTTAGGACGCTTCGCGCCCATCTTCTATTTAAATTGTGAACATGTTCTTTTTGTTAACATTTTAAAACAAAGAAAAAATTTTTGCGGATTTTTAAAAAAAATGCGCTGATTTTTAAGAATTAAATTTTTTTTCACAAAATTAAAAACATTTAAAACACATTTTTATTTTTATCATTCATAAACCTTCGGACTGTGGTCACGTGATATCCCACAAAAAATTTGGGCCCTATCGGTTCAGCCGTTTTGACGTTTATTGGATACAAACAAACAAACAGACACCCAGACAGACAAGCCAAATTTATATATATTGATGAAATTGTATTTCTAACAATTCAACGTTCAAAGAGAATAAGAACCGGAAAACATTTATATAAAAGCTAAAATCTGTCAAATAGACTTTATTTATTAAATATCACCATTTTCATATACATTTTTGGTCAATATTTTCAAAGATGTTTTTTAGTTTTTCCACTTAAAACCTGATCATGTAATTAGAGATCAAATATGGAATTTACCTTTTTCAAGAAGCATAACTGGTTTCTTAGATAAATCTATTTTACATATTTCCGGATCAAAGTGAAGGCGAACCATCTCCTGTACTGTCAAATACTTGCCAAACCTTATTCAAAATATCAAATATTTTAACTTTATTTCTTGGGTAAAAAATATTTTCAATGGAATAATAAAAATAAAATTTCTAAATTTTTAATAAAAAAATGGAATTTAAAGTTGAGAAGAAGACGCCATTCGAAAGCGGTTCTAACAAGTTCTTTGGCTTATGTTGTTTTCAAGCCAAATTTGAACATTTTGATTAAAACTTGAAAACCTTGAGACATAAATTATATAAAAATAACTTTTTGCGTTAGAAGAGTGAAAAATTAAGAATAATTACTAAGGTTACTACTTAATAGACTTTTATAGCGCTTTTAAGTAATTTATCTTATAACTGTTTCTTTTCAAGTCACCTTTTACTTCACTCTCTAAAACCAAATTTTCGCGGCTTTTTTGTTTAAATAGTGGATTTTCAAAAATAAGATATGTCGATATTTTTTCCAGGCAATTTCGACTTATTCCATTTCTTGGGTTATGAAAGTTGCCAGACAAAAATTGTGTCCGATCTGTTTGGCAATTTAAACGTATATAGAATACAAACAAACAGAGAGACGGTCGAAATTTATATTATCCAATGTATATTTATAAGTTGAACCTTAATATTTTTTTCGGTGCTATTTGATGAAAAAATTTGCTAATTATTACAGAATATAATCTTCTGTGAGCAAAGTCTTATTCAATATACCTATTTTTCGTAAAGTAAATAAACAAATTCTTAAATCCAGAAAATAAGTAAATAAAAATATTATATTGTGAAATCCAAAAAACCTTACCCATCCTGATTATTATTTTTTCCAGGCGCGTAACAGCTTCTTGGATATTTATCTTTTCCATGATCTACTTCATCAGAACCTTCTATGTCTATGGGTTCATCCTTGATATCTAACTCATCCTTGACAAAATTAGACCTAAAGCTTTACTTATTGTTATATATAGAAATATGCTCGCAAAGAAAAACAAGGGCCATGGTCTGGGCATTCATCAACATTAACGCCAACTACATTTTTAGTCGTTTTGACAGTTTTGTCATAATCTGGTAGTCTTGTCCAATGTCCATTGTATAATTCAATTGAGTCAAATATGATTCTATTAAATGTTATTCAACCCCCCCCCCCTTCCCAAACTTTGCCTTATCTCCTGACATACAAACTTGTCCGTCAAAGTATAACGTACTCCCGATATCTACATTGCTAATGCTTGCCAATCGTAACATGCTCTAACCTTCTAAAAAAGGCTAAACTCTGTCATCAATTAATCCTGATCCTAGGCTTACTTGAGAAAATGTTGGTTGCTCTTGAACAATGTCTGCTTCAAGTTTGATCTGTGGTAGTTCATCAGCATTCACAAGGAACTCAGACCTCGAAAAATACAAGTTTAGACAAGGGATCAATAAAATTCAATTTGACACTTGCACAAGGTCTAATATTGAATTTAAATTCGTGTATTTTGAGTTATCTTATACCCATTTTTACATGTTAATAAACTGTTGTTAGAAAAAAGGGTAAAAATTTGAAGTAATTGACAACTACCGATCCACAGGTATAGATGGGCGTCTTTTTTTGAACGAACGAAAATTTTTGTGAAAAAGGGTGTCGTTCAGAAAAAACGAACAATGGACGATCACATGTATGGTTCAGATAAATTAAAAGATTATCGTTTTTTAAAACGACCGAAAAAAACGGATGATTTAAAATCGTTCGAACGATATTGAACGTTCAAAGGACGATTTTGTTCGTTTTTTCCTGAATGAACGAATTTTACGAAAAATAAAAAAACTATAGTATTTTCTCTGAACGGGCGATTTTACTGAACGATTGTTAAGTGAGAAAACAAACGAAATAGATGGAAAATAAACGAACGAAAGCAATTTTTTTGAACTATTGAAAAAACGAACGAAATGGGCCGTTCATGAAGGATTAACAAAAGAAATGAAGGAAAAAACGAACGCGCCCATCTCTATCCACATTTCACAGACTTTTCTTTCGCATCTGCAAAAGAGCCAAGGGAGGGGGGGTAGGCAGTTGGATATTTTAGAGGCTGAGATAATTATATTTTTGCCTTGCGTATGTCTTGATTTCATTATGATAATGAACTTAATTAATGTATTCTGATTTTTTGCTATAAATCGACTCATTTGGACACTAAACACTTTTAATTGTCTTAAAAATCAAATGTTTTATAACATAAGCACAAAAATATACTTAAATTTGTTCTTATTGCAGCAACAAAGGTATGTCTAAAATTCACATTATAGTTGTATAGAAGATTTTGATGAAAATAAGATTAGACCAGAAAAAAAGAAAAATTGAAGAATTAAGTTAACACGCAAAAACAATTAATTTCTTGAAAATTTTGTAATTTGATCTGTTTCGGTTAGTCGATGTACAATGTACATTATCATACAACACTGCACAATTCGACATACATAATTATCCTCTTCCAACACACAAACGATTTTGTTTTCTTGGTTCATAAAATGGTGATTGGTGATATCAACAGCAATTCTAAAATAGATCTTAAAGGGACTTTAAGTGTAGTCACAAATTATCCTCCATGCAAAGATGCCTGATTCACAACGGTACCCTAGAGATTTTTATCTGAATAAAAATTTGTTCTAGTATGTAGTAGAAATGCGCAAGTCAATTTTGCAGAGAACCTAGAATTGAAATTAATCAATAACATGTCACTTTAAATTCGAGATGCTATAGACCAAATCATAATCATTTATATATAATAAAAGTTATTTAAGCTAAATAGCAATTGTAGCAATCGATGTTGACGTAAAAAGATTGATTAATGGATGTAAGCTATAAAGTAGCAAGGCTGAAAAATGCATCACTAACAATTGAGGACATATTGAATGAAAAAGATTATATTAAAATAGAGCGCATGACAAATTAACAGTTTTATTCACTTCTATACTTGAAACCTGATATTTTAATTTATCTGAATAAATATGTGAATGCAGAGATATATTTTAAATAAGTGTAGGTCTTTAAACCACTAAATGGTATCTATTAATAGAAAATGTCGAATTTTCAGACTTGCAGTAAAATTCGAACAAAGATTAAAGCTTTACTTCTGTTAATCAAAAAACGTTCGTAGGAATGAAGAGACTAAAATGGGGGGGGGATGAATTAGGCCGGCTCTGCCCTATAGACCCCCCCCCCCCCCACACCTTTAGTACAAGACCCATGTTCAACAATATTCATAACATCGATTTTGTATTAATTCAGGGTTTTGAAAGGTTGATCGACCATGTATAGGCCCTGTCCAAGCGTTGCAGCGAGAATGCTGATAGGACCGGGCCCTGCGATAAGGACTGGCTAGTAAGACGAGCACCGCGGCTAGGGTTGACCATGAAGCTGTCTGTACAAAATTGATAGGAGAGAGGGGGTGGTCAAATAGCGTTCCCCAGTAAATTCTGAATTTGCTAGGAAACGCTGTTTGACCCCCCCCCCTCTCTCCCGCATGTACCTGGTACCATTATAATAAATTTTTCACCTTTGATTTGTTGCTCCTGGATCTTCTTTATTATCTGAACCATATTCTTTATTATCGTCCGTGTTGTTGTTAAACACATCTCCGTCGTCAACCTCCATTTTATATTCCTCATTTTCTCCATTCTCCTCATTCTCCACAAAACCATCCTCAGGATGTTTAATAGCTGTAACACCATTATTGTTCAAAGAACTTGAACGTACGAATGTTGACATCATGTACAAAATTATATTTACAATTTGCGTCTTGTTTAACAAACGTGATTCACATTATATCTGAAAAATGCGTATGAAGTTACGGTAATCTTAAGACTTAACAACTGACAACGTCTTTCCTTTCTGCTTTCCCATTAGCAACTCAGCCTATATAATTGAGACAGGCACCAGCTTTTTTTATTTAATATTCTTCTCTCATTCACTTAAACATTCCTAACTGGAACATTTATATCCAAATCAATGATTCTAATTTCTAATCCTAATAGACGTATGCAGTAGTTCACTTCATTTAATCAAATCATGTGCACTCTGGAAAATATTTTTGCAGTTTAAGTTTATCATGCGTGTTTTAACTGAAAAAGGACTATCTATACTTAAACAAAAAATGCTTTGGACAAATGAGTTATTGACAATCAATGATTGACTTACTGGGGTTGAGGAAGACTGTGAGACTTCAAAGACCAACTCTAAAATATGAAAAATCTCACCTAAAGTACTAAAAAAAATCCTGAAAAATCTAAGACAGAACTAGTCAATTCAAGCAATTATTACCAAAAATAACATTGGATTTTTGTAAAAATATGGATAATTGATCATTTTCAGACTTAAATAACATATATTATTTAGTATTAATTTATCATGCGTCAAATCTGTGTACTGCAGTGGGAGGAGATCAATACAAGGAATTTCGGGGCAACGCATCATTTTTGGGGGAAAGGGCCCAAAAGGTGGAATAAGAATATATTGCTATTGTATTTTCCATATTGACCAGAAAGCCAAAAATTTTAAGTATTCGCTCTAACTTGATATATTAACTTAATTTTTGTTGGAATGTAATATCAAATCAGAGCTGTGGTCCTTTCCCTTTAACTCCTGTGGGGGCACTGGGTTTGTTTACATTCCACCCAGTCCCATTGTACAAGCCATAATATGCGTATATCTGAGTTGGGCGTTCCTGTATATAGTTCCATGTGTGATCCTATGAAAAATTTGTTTTGGCCAGTTCTTAATTTTTATCGTTTTCTGCTCATTGACACTATTGATTATCTTTTAAAAATTTCACTAGGACGGACCCCAAATACCGGTTCGGGTATATTCCTAGAGAACGATTTTTGGATCCCCCCCGCCCCCGTCCCCCTCCCTCCTCTCAATTTTGTACATGGATCTTATTTGTTAGACATGGATATAATTGACCATGTGGCCACAGCGCTCGGCCCCCTAGCCTGTCCAAGCCGCAGCGCTCGGCCAAGTAAGTGTCTTAACTAACCTAACCCGGGGCCGCAGCGCTCGTCCCAGAAAGTGTCTTAACCTAACCTAACCCTAAATAATAATAAATAAATATTAATTTAATAAATCGTTCTCTATGAATATACCCAAACACTCTTTCGTTAAAGACACAAATACATGACGTTTCCGCCCCCGTATAAATCTAAGTGCAAGTTACTTGGCAACATTCTGGAGGGGTGAGTACATCTGTACGCAACGTACACAGAACTTAGTACATACTACATATTACATTCTCAGCTGATCCCAACATAATTTTTTAACGAGCAAACATATGTTAAAGCATTTTTACTTAACCCAAACCAGGATTGTATACCTTTGACAAAAACACTTTAAAAAAATCAGTTTCTTATAATATTTTTTTCAGAATTAAGTGCCTGAAGTAAAAGTGCCATAAAAACAAAGAGAATAGAATATATATTAGAGTGGAATTTAATAGAAAAAAGTGTAAAAAAGCCATTTTGTTGTACTGTTTCCATACTGCAGATGTACTTCACATTTTTCCGCTATATAACCTTTTGGGCCCTGGAACATCATTTTATAGAAAATCCAAAATTAATGTTAAAAGAAATACCAAATTATGAAATAAGGCTGGTTTCATATTTGACCAATGATCATTTCACATAGACTCTATGCCTTTTACTTTACAAATGATGATTTTTCGTTATAACTATAAATCAAATGATGGTATTTATTCGCCTTATTTATTTTATAATGTTTATTTAACAGCTTTAAAAAATTCGAAATAGAAATGGATAGTCTAGGGAACATACTGTATCAATGTACTCTACTGCAAAAAATTTGTGAACATTTACATGATTTGTACACTTTCAACTCGACCCTAGACTGAAACGACCTGACAAAATTCATGCCGAGGGATTGTCTAAACTCCACTCTAATATATATTCTATTCTCTTTGCATTAAAAAAAAAATTGGGTTGCAATGCATGTTTAAAATCCAGCTTAATGATGAAAAAAATTAGACCGCTAACCTTGAGAGGTTCCAGGCACCTGGCGCGCAACTAGATATTTTAAGCGCAACATTTTTTTTGCCAGATTTTATTCAGTTTGGGGCAAATTTGTGTGGGAAAAATCTTAAACTATATTTCAGGGGCAAATTTTATTTTTGGAGACAATTTTTCAGTTGCGGTAAATCTTAAATCTTTGTTTTTGGGGCAAATTTTATTTTTGGTTTATTTAAGTTTCGTAAAGAACCTGTAAAATCATTCGTTGGGATGTTTAGAAAGATGAAAATTTCCCTGTATGATAATTGAAGTATTTCAGTATGGTTTTGGTGAATTATATTGACGTACTAAGCCTAGGGGTGTCAGAAATGATTTTTTTCGCATTTTTTTGAAAACGTCCAATAATCCTAAAAAAGTTTAATTTTGATAAAACTTTTCGTTCTGGATGATTTAATTATCATACAGGGAAATTTTCATCTTTCTAAACATCCCAACGAATGATTTTACAGGTTCTTTTGTTTATGGGAAATCTAATTGTTTATTTTTTTTGGGGGGGGGTCAATTTTTTTATTTAAGGGCATTTTGTAAACATGTAAAGGAAAATGTTTTTTAAACTAAGGGTTATTTTTTTGTTGTGATAAAAACTAAATTTTTTGAGCATTACCAAAAAAAATAAGGGGCTTTTTTAGGTAGGGCTGTAAATTTTAAATTTGGTTGTATTTATAAAACATTTGGGATAAAAAAAATTAATTTAGGTGCTTTAAAATATTTGATGGAATTCTCAAAAACCAAGGGTTACAAATGTTGAAAAAAGTGGGCTTTAAGTCTGGTGGGGCTATTTGAATAAGAAAGTGTGTGTATAATTTTTAAAATCCAGAGGGCTGTTTTTAATCTGAATTTATTTTGAAAAATGTCATCGTGGAATTTAAGTTTGCCTTGCCCCCATTTCCCCCCCCCCCCCACCTTATTTGTGCGCCTGCCGGGCACTCTGCACCTAGGACACCTCTAGGGCTGGGCAAGTTCCAATTTTTTTTAAATCGTTCCGTTCTAGAACGAGGGCCCTCTGCTAGATAGTTCATTTCTCATTCCTTTGTTTTCCATTTATTCTGTTCTTGTTCTGTTCTGTCCTGTTTCGTTCCATTCTTAATCTAAGAACGGCCATCTTATTCCATTCCATTCATGTTGTTCTTAGTCAAGAACGGTTTCATCCTCCTGTGTTTAGTCAATTTGTAGATTTTTAAAAAATAATTAATTTTCATGATCAATATTTTAATAATATTAAAAAGATTATTCTAAACAATTTCTTTCAACCTTAATCTCACCTCCCTCACAGGTGGGGCGGGTTTAGAGTTGGGGGGGGGGGGTTAGGTGGTCGAATCAAAAAAATCTTTTTTATTATTTCTAGATGAGTTAGTATACAATATACATTCCTGATTTAAAATGCGTTCCTGACTTATAACGCCTTCTTGATAATAAGAATGCTTTCATTATTTTGAACGTTCTTTTAAGCTAATATCCCTTCTGTTCTTCTCCGCTCTGTTCCGTTCCAATATTTTAAGAACGAGTTCTTTCCGTTCTGTTCTTTTTCAGAACAATGGGATTGTTCTTGATAGTTCCATTTGTTCTTGTGAAAGAACTATAGTTCTTCAAGAACAACGCCCAGCCCTAGACACCTCCACTTTATCTTCGGTCAGTGTACTGCAGATTACTGCAGAACACACCGAAAGCTTAGTTGAGGGTGAGGACTGAGGAAGATTTGAAAATAATGTGAAAAACGTTGGAAAAATGTAAAAATTGTTTTTGTTTTGTTTTTGACAATTGTGAAGATATTACACATGTTCCTATATCCTTTTTTTAAGGGCTTTTCAAAAACGTCGTTTTTGAATTAGATTTAGATTTAAACACACTGGCCTTTTTAAGTGGTCTCTGTACTCTACCCTATGAATTAGAAAATATTTCAAGGTGATAGGATAAAAAATAAGAGTGCATAGAGAAAAAAAAACTTTTCAAGCCATGCAGAGTCTAAAACTAAAGAATATGGGAATTTTAAGTTACAGCTTAAAAGTTCTGAAGAAAAGTGAGTTGCTACTTAAATATTAACCGTTCTAAGTTTAACCCTGAAGGAAAACTTTAATTTACTGGGGAAATTATGAACCAATTAGATTACGAGAATTACGGAGATTACAGATCGACAGAGATTACATCAGCCATGTCGTAATTTCTATTTCTTCACAAAACTGCAGCGCAAAAAGGAACAAATATATTTGGTTTTAGATATTAAATTTAGATATACGATGTATTTGTTTTTCCAGATTTCGAGAAAAGATTTATAAATTAAAATCGTCAGATTAAATCATTTACATGCATTGAAATATTTAGTTTTAGACTCTGTTTTAGGTTAACAAAGATACAGGGTTACCCACACAGGATGAGACTATAAAGACGACCCAAAACTCTAAAAACATGACGATTTAAAGCCTAACTTTTGGCTTCTGCATTAATTGAGTATTTTGATGGTTTACTAAATAATTAAGCACATAACTAATCCAGTTTTGGTCTATAAGGAACTCTAAATGAAAAAAACGGACTAAACAAATTCCGTACAATCCTTCAATCGTAAAATGTAAAGATACAGCACTGTAAATTATGGGTTCTGGTTAAAAATCGGTAAACCTTCAGTAACAGTAAAGATTTTTTTACTTGCTATTATATAATTTTTTGTTGAACTAAATATTATACAAGATAGAAAGATAGAAACATAGAAAGATAGAAAGATAGAAAGATAGAAAGATAGATAGATAGGAAGATAGGAAGATAGGAAGATAGAAAGATAGAAAGATAGAAAGATAGAAAGATAGAAAGATAGAAAGATAGAAAGGTAGAAAGATAGAAAGATAGAAAGAAAGAAAGAAAGATAGAAAGATAGAAAGATAGAAAGATAGAAAGATAGAAAGATAGAAATATAGAAAATTAGAAAAATAGAAAGATAGACTGAAAGATTGATTTATAGCTAGATAGATAGATAGAAATAAATAAATAAAGAAAGATAGAACGATAGAAAGATAGAAAGATAGAAAGATAGAAAGATAGAAAAATAGAAAGATAGAAAGATAGAAAGATAGAAAGAAAGAAAAATATAAAGATATAAAGATAGAAAGATAGAAAGATAGAAAGATAGAAAATTAGAAAAATAGAAAGATAGACTGAAAGATTGATTTATAGCTAGATAGATAGATAGAAATAAATAAATAAAGAAAGATAGAACGATAAAAGATAGAAATCTGGAAAAAAAATATAACAATAAAAGATAGAAATCTAGAAGGATAGGATTGATTTTAATTATCTTATTCTTGATTATACAACATGTAGTCCTTCCATTTAAATATATTAGAAGGAACCTTTAATACATAGAAATCAATAAACAGACAAACACACGTTGCAGTACTCAGTTGTTCAGGGGATTTAAAGAAGGAAAGCTCTCTGCAGATGGAAGAGTAATCACAGTGGTCGGAGGGGGGGGGAAGGGAGAGGGGAATGTACTGGATTGGGGAATTCTTGAGTATGAATCATTAAATTCATTTAGGTTCACGCTTTTTTGCGTTCGTATTTACAGTGAAGGGAGCTTTCGTGAATATACGTAAAATATTAGTCCACATTCTGCGAATCTTCAAGGTTATTAAATTATTGCTCAATTTTATGCAAGATTCAGTTGTTCAAGACTACAAAAAATGTTACACAAATCGCTTTAGTGTACTTCCTGTATATAATTATTTTTATTTTATCTTGAGCATTTCAAGTGTTGTAAATAATATTATTTTATTTGTAATGTACATATATAGGAAAAATAGAATGATAAGGTTACAGCTACAACTATCGTGTGCAGTTAAAACCACAAAATCTTGATAACAGAAATTAGAATACTGTGGATATTTTTCAATTTTCAAATTCGTGCCATAATGAAAAAGTTCAATATTTTTATGAAGTATTAAAGATTTGAATTTCTATTTGCTATTTGATGGACTGTCGTCATAATTCTAAACGACTCTCCATTTAAAGATGGACATACCCGATATTTCTGAAGCAAGAAATGTGCCAATCATTTTTGCAGAGAACCCGCAAATGAAATTAAACAGTTTTCAAAAGCAAAAACATGGATATCTATTTCATACTTGATCAGACAACGCTTTTAAAGGTATCATTGTGAATCGGACATACCAGTCTACCAAGATTGTTAACTATAAGGTCATTATTTTGTAGACATAGGGGTAAAACCATGGGCTTGTTTACCAACTGTTGTTTATTTATTTTAAAGGCTTAAACCAGTATCTAATTCCTAAGCAGTGCACTCAGGACTAACATGTGCGAGATACGTTCCGTTTAAGCGAATTTAATCGCGTTTTGGTTTTTAATTTACCAATCTTTAAACTTACTAAGCTGGCTTTTTAAACTTTTCCATTTAAAACACATGTGACCAAAAGAGAAAAGAATAAAAAAGACGATTTTTTGTTTGTTTAATATAGGACAAATTGTGATTGGATGTCACAGCTTGCTGGGGAAAGAACAGAACCGTTAAATCCGCGTGTAGTGACGACATCTACATTCTACATATTACGTTTTTTGTATGTTTGGAATGAGAAAACATATTTAATCACCTTTCGAAATAAGAATGATGTCGTCTATATTCAAAATCTGTGTTTCTTTTCAAAATTATTTTAGTACCTTAGTTCCATAATAGATTCATTTTTCAAAAGATTATTAGAGTCTAAAGCTAAGATGCTTTACATTAGGGCAATATAAAAACACTTGTGACTAAGTACAGGTGCCTCGAGTTCCTCAAATTGTAAAGTAGGTTTGCTAATCTTTATAATCATATATATGTTTTTGGACAGAATTTATAATAAATTACAATTTTAATAATTTGATGTAAAAAAAGTTGACTAAAATATATATCTGTGGGTTAAGAAAGATATCTTTTAAGAGAATAATGGTAAAAAGTAACGATACTCTACAAGGTTAAAATTGTAATACAATGTACAGGAAAACTTAAAATGTAAAAGATTGTAGAAAATCCTAATTTTGTTTTCAACAAACCGGCCCAATTGATAAATATCTTTTTTGATCTTTTTGTACATTTTTACGAGAAAGTAAGAAAAGTTTAAGTTCCTTTTTACGCATTTTAAATTTGTATCTTTAAACTCTACAGTTAAAACTGTGTTTGAAATATTTACTATGTCAAGTTTTCACTTTTTTCATATATAATGTTCACTCGAGATTTCTGTATCACTATAAAGTTAGCCTCCGCGATGAGAGACCTGGGGAATTTTAGTTAAAGAGACTGAAGATAGAAAGATACTGACTACTGAGTGAAGGTACAGGAATAGACTGTAGTAGTGGTAAGAACCGGAGCCAGAGAATCAATAGCTTTCTCCAGTAGAGGATAGGAGGTACTGACCAACATACACTCACACACACACACACATTTTTAAAGAGAAGGCAGATGCTGGATTAGAGGGGGCACCCGACACATGTCACCCCCTTTCTTAATTCTTTGAAATTGGCATGTTGCGCACGATATATTTGGGGGTATACCCCCCCCCGCCCCCCCCCCAATTTTCACAGAGTTAAAAGATCACTCTTCCTGAAAAAGAGTTGTCTAAAATATGGTGTGTCACACACAAGTTTAAAAATTTTGTTTTGCAGGGACAAACAGAAAATAACGCGTAACGTTGAATCAGTAATCATCCTAAAACTAAGAACAAGTAGTACTGTACACACTATATTTTAGTAGTACTGTACACATTATATTTTAGTCTTTAAATGTAAAATTGTGTTGCTACAATTCTAACATTTTTCATAGAAATACTTTTTAAAAAAAGTTATGATACCCTGAAATGGTAAATTTATTAAGAAATAAGCCATGTATATTGTTTTATCAATCAATATGTCAAGTTCGATATGTTTTTTGAAATCCATTCTTTTGTCTTTGAATTTTAACACTTTGGATGCTTTGACTGTGTAGTAAAGCATCAAAAGTCTAATTTGAAAGCATCAAAACAAGATTTGAAAGCATCAAGAGCAAAAGCAAATCAAATGTGATGCCTTACTCACTCTTTTTGAGAAAATGTTAACTTTTTCGTCAAATTATGACTGCATGTGAATGAGCTAAGAATTATGAAGTAATATTTCCTCATCAGCTGTAAAATAAGATGAAAGAAATCCTTGATTTTTCTGAAAATGGCAAATAGTTAACGGCCTCAAATAAGAAGTTAATGAACTCTAAGTCACTTCTCTAGGGCTGTACTACAAAAAAATTGTGGGAAATTTAAATCTTAATATGAACAGAAAAAAAGATTGATATGGAATGCTTACTTTGACTTTCTTTTTGACTAAGCAACAAACATTGTGACTTAGAATGGGGTCTTAGAGTTGTGACTTAAAATCTGTCATGAACATTATCAAGCCTAAAAGAATAACTGAGATATGTTTGTGACTCAAATATACAATGATGTCTTTAAATATTTAAAGTTACAATTGTATCAAAGTCATACTATGAAACAAAATTGAACTAGAAAAATGCGACTTAGAAATGATCTTGACTTATAATTTGAGACTTAGAAAAAGTCTTAGACATAAATTTGTCTCCAAAAACAGACTTAAACATATTTGTGACTTTGCTTGTGACTGAGAATGTGTGTTAGACATAGCTAAGCCTTACAAAACATGGCTTAGGTATAGTTTTGTATCAGAGTTATGGTTTAGAAAGTGTCTTAGACATTATTGGGTGTGAAAAGTATGGCTGTGAGGTAAATTGCGACTTAGAACTATAGCAAACAATGTGTATTCATAATTAAGCCCAAAAATATGACTTAGAATTGATTGTGACTGAGAAAGTGTTTTTGTGACTCAGCAAGTGTCTTAAACAAAGCTGTGACTTAGAATTTTGACTTAGAAAGTGTCTTAGACATAAATTGGTCTGAAAAGTAAGACGTTGAAATTATTGTAACTTAACTGTGACTTAGAATGGGTCTTTCATATGATTTTGCCAGACAACTGTGAATTAGACATAAATGTAACCTCATTAACTTTGAACTTTGAACTAAAAAAGGCAGCTACATGGTTTCAGGCAAACCGTTTAACACTAAATGTTTCCAAAACAAAGTTTATGATATTTAGGAATAAAAATATGCATTTTGATCCTGAGAACTGCAAATTAAAAATTGGAAATGAGATACTAGAAAGAATAGGAACTAACTGTACAAATAAATATTTCAAATTTGTTGGGCTCAAAATTGATGAATTTTTAAATTGGGACTATCAAATTGAACATGTTTCCAATAAGATTGCTAGCTCAATTTTTGCTCTGAATCAGATTAAAAACATTTTACCGTTAAACATTCGTCTACTAGTCTATAATGCACTTGTAAGGCCACATATTGAGTATGGAATTATAACATGGGGGGGTGTAAAAAATGCTAAACTACAGAAAATCAAGTCTTTGCAAAAAAGGGCAATTAGAGCAGTAAATAATAGTTCATTTAAGGCACATTCAGATCCAATATTTTTCAGATTAGAACTCCTAAATCTTGATGATACATATAAACTAGGTGTTCTATCTTTTATGCATAAATACTTTTATGAAAACCTTCCAGCTTCCTTCCAGGATATGTTTAATTCTTTAGCTGAACCAAATAGAACAAAATCATATAAACTTGAACGAGTCCTCTTTAAAACCCTAGAAAGTTTTCCCTCTGCCTTATTTCCAAAAATATGGAATTCTATTGAATTAGAGCTTAAAGAAACTAAATCTGCAAAATCGTTCAAAAGAAAAGTCGCCAAGATCTATTTAGATAGTTATGCAAATTATATCTGTAAAAAAAAAAACTGTGTATCATGTGGATAAACTTAGTCTTTACTATCTTCTTCACCCTGTAGTTCATAAACATGATTCTAATAACTTATGTTACCCTCTGTTCCAACCTTTACGCTGAGTATCCTCCCTTTTCTTTATACTCCCTCACCTCCTCCTTACCTTTTACCTGATTTATTATCATCCTTATGTTTAAAATGTACAATGTACATTGTTTTTATCTGCAATTCTCATTCGTTTATAGTGGGCCAACCAATTAAAACAACCTACTCTGGTTAGGCGGGTCCAAACTACATAGTAAATTGTGATTTTTTATTTGTATTATCTCGTGCTTTGTAGTTGAATAAAAATATGAAAAATATGAAAGACTTAAAATTGTGACTTAGAATGACTCTTAAACACAATGAAATCTAGAAAAACAGTTTTGAGTTATAATTGAGTCTTACAATGAGGTCTATAAGACATATTTGTTACTTAGAAAGTGTTTTAGAATGTGTGTAATGCAAGAATTTTTCTTAGAATTGTGACTTAGAATGAGTCTTGACAAAGTTTTGACTTAGACTTGTGACTTAGATAGTGTCTTAGACATAATTTGATGTAACTGTGACTTAGAACTGTGATTTGGAATATGTCGTACCATGACTTAGACGTAGGTTTGAGTTAGAATTGGGCCTTTATAGAATGTGTATTAAAGTGTGACTTAGAAAAGTGTCTTAGACATAATTATATCTTATTAGTTTGCCTTTAAATGGTGACTTAGAACGAGTCTTAGTCATAGTCGTAAATTGGAATAAGTCTTTGACAAAGATGTGACTTCTCAGACATAATTTGGTCTTAAAAGTATGGTTTTGTCTTAATTGACTTAGAATGTGTCTTAGACATAGTGTGACTTGGAATTGTGACTCAGATAGTGTATCAGACATAATTTGGTCTGAAAAGTATGGCTTTGATGTAATTGTGACCTAGAACTGGGACTTAGAATATGTGGCCGCCATCAATTACCCCCCCCCCCACTATACTTCCACCCCATTATACAAATACAAATATTTTACAATTTTCCCGCCAACACTTTTGAAATTCTCATCCCGTTTCCATTAGATATAATATAGAGGTAAAAAATAATGATACTTTTATAATTATTCGAAAGGACTTTAGCAGGGTTTTTTTATTTTGCAAAAGATTATGTCTATTCATTGCAAAGACATAATTTCAAATTTTGTGAGATTATTTTAGAATTCTGCGGTGATAATTTTTGAATTAATTACGCGATAATTGATTTTGAATTTCGCAGCGATTATTTCTGGTTTTTATGGGGTTTGTTTTTGCTAGTTTGTTGAGATTATTTTTCAATGTTACGGAGATTATTTTTATTATTTTGCAGAGATTAATTTTGAATTTTTGAAAAGATTTTTTTTTCTGTACTTTGCAAAGATGAGTTTTTTAAGAAACTGTAAGCCTAAAAAAGGTATAAAAAATAGTTCTGGGGGATGCTATAAAAAAGATATCGATAGAACAAATTTTCAAGATTAAATATTAAGAAAAATATATTAAAAGGCAGTCCCAACCCGAAAAATTAACTAAAAATATGTATATTAGGTAAAAAACTGATTTAAAAGAGATCCTCTGTTTCCTAGCATTACGGAGTAAATGCTAACCAGCCCACGAACGTAGAAGATCCGGGAACAAACCTTGAAAAGAAGCTGATTTGAGAGATTTTCTTGTCCTCGGAGAAAAAAGAAAAATAAATTTCCCCTGAACGTCAGCAAAGGAATTGAGCCACAAACTCTGATTTTATAATCTCTATATCTTTACAAACCAATACAACAGACCTTAGATATTTCAAACTACGAATTATGTTAGATCACAAAATCTGAGGTTTTCACCATCAGGTTGCACACAAATAGGAATTAGAAAATTTGAGTTTGTGACTTAGATTCAATTCCTTTAAACTATTTTTTTCCTCTTCATTTAATATTCAATAATTACATCGTTATATAACGAGTAGAAGCTCACCCGACCCCATGGGTGACTGCTAATACGAAGAAATGCTAGAGATTTTTTAAAAAGGAGTTATAGTAAAAGATCCAAAATGGAGCTTTGTACTATTTGAAGGTTCCGCTACGTTGTTAGCTCTTTCTCCTCTGTTTAAAATTCAAACTTTATGAATTTATTACATATATACAATCTGATAAAAATGTGCAATCATACTTAGTAACTTTATTTCATTAAATGTTATTATTGTATATTCTGAAAAACGTGTTCAATAAACTACGCTTCTTTTTACCTTTTAAATCTTTATAAACATGATTGAAAAAATATTTAAGATATTTAACATTTATGAAATCAATATATTGTAACGTTCTTTTCTGAATGCAAAGGAAAAAGAATAACTTTACCTGTATAAAACGAATAAATATTTCACTATCAATTTTTTGGGAGGGAGAATATCAAATAAGAAATATATATCCAATTTGAAAATCTCCATCACAAAAAATTTCTCCGTAGTTGTTTTTCTTTACTGGTACGACTTTGTGACCTCGTAGTTCCTAGTTTTGATTTTACTTATAAAACTTTGTGACCTCGTAGTTCCTAGTTTTGATTTTACTGGTAAAACTTTGTGACCTCGTAACGCCTAGTTTTCATCTATACTAGTACTGCTTTGTGACTTCGTTGCTCCTCAGTTTTGATTTTACTGGTTCGACTTTGTGACCTCTTAGCTTCTAGTTTTGATTTTACTGGTACGACTTTGTGACCTCGTAGCTCCTAGTTTTGACTTTACTGGTACGATTTTGTGACCTCGTAGATCCTAGTTTTGATTTTACTGGTACGACTTTGTGTCCTCGTAGCTCCTAGTTTTGACTTTACTGGTACGATTTTGTGACCTCATAGATCCTAGTTTTGATTTTACTGGTACGACTTTGTGACCTCGTAGATCCTAGTTTTGATTTTACTGGTACGACTTTGTGACCTTGTAGCTCTTCAAATTTTTATTTTACTGGTAAAACTTTGTGACCTCGTAGCTCCTAGTTTTCATCTATACTAGTACTGCTTTGTGACTTCGTTTCTCCTCAGTTTTGACTTTACTAGTATGACTTTGTGTCCTCGTAGCTCCTAATTTTGATTTTACTAGTATGACTTTGTGACCTTGTAGCTCCTAATTTTTAATTTGCTAGTACGGCTTTGTGACCTCGTAGCTCCTAGTTTTTATTTTACTGGTACGGCTTTGTGACCTCATAGCTCCTAGTTTTTATTTTACTGGTACGACTTTGGGACCTCGTAGCTTCTAATTTTGATTTTACTGGTATGACTTTGTGTCCTCATAGTTACTCCAGTTTTCATTTTACTGGTACAACTTTGTGACCTCGTAGCTCCTAGTTTTCATCTATACTAGTACTGCTTTGTGACTTCGTTTCTCCTCAGTTTTGATTTTACTGGTACGGCTTTGTGACCTCATAGCTCCTAGTTTTGATTTTACTGGTATGACTTAGTGTCCTCGTAGATCCTAGTTTTGATTTTACTGGTACGACTTTGTGACCTCGTAGCTCCTAGTTTTGATTTTACTGGTACGACTTTGTGACCTCATAACTCCTCAGTTTTGATTTTTCTGGTACGACTTTGTGATCTCGTAGCTCCTAGTTTTCATCTATACTAGTACTGCTTTGTGACTTCGTTGCTCCTCAGTTTTGATTTTATTGGTACGACTTTGTGTCCTCCTAGCTCCTAATTTTGATTTTACTGGTATGGCTTTGTGATCTCGTAGCTCCTACTTTTGATATTATTGGTACGGCTTTGTGACCTCGTAGCTCCCTCAGTTTTGATTTTACTGGTACGACTTTGTGTCCTCGTAGCTCCTAGTTTTGACTTTACTGGTACGATTTTGTGACCTCGTAGATTCTAGTTTTGATTTTACTGGTACGACTTTGTGACCTCATAGATCCTAGTTTTGATTTTACTGGTACGACTTTGTGACCTCATGGCTCCTAGTTTTGATTTTACTGGTACGACTTTGTGACCTTATAGCTCTTCAAATTTTTATTTTACTGGTAAAACTTTGTGACCTCGTAGCTCCTAGTTTTCATCTATACTAGTACTGCTTTGTGACTTCGTTTCTCCTCAGTTTTGACTTTACTAGTATGACTTTGTGTCCTCGTAGCTCCTAATTTTGATTTTACTAGTATGACTTTGTGACCTCGTAGCTCCTCCAACTTTAATTTTATTGGTAGGACTTTGTGTCCTCGTAGCTCCTAATTTGTATTTTACTGGTATGACTTTGTGACCTCTTAGCTCCTCCAGTTTTGATTTTACTGGCATGACTTTGTGTCCTTGTAGCTCCTCCAGTTTTGATTTTATTAGTGCGACTTTGTGTCCTCGTAGCTCTTACTTTTGATTTTACTGGTACGACTTTGTGTCCTCGTAGCTCTTAGTTTTGATTTTACTGGTACGACTTTGTGACCTCGTAGCTCCCCCAGTTTTGATTTTCCTGGTATGACTTTGTGACCTCATAACTCCTCCAGTTTTGATTTTACTGGTACAACTTTGTGACCTCATAACTCCTCCAGTTTTGATTTTACTGGTACAACTTTGTGACCTCGTAGCTCCTAGTTTTGATTTTACTGGTACGCCTTTGTGTCCTCGTAGCTCCTCCCATTTTGATTTTACTGGTACAACTTTGTGACCTTGTACCTCCTCCCATTTTGATTTTACTGGTACGGCTTTGTGACCGCGTAGCTCCACCAGTTTCGATTTTAATTTGACTTTGTGACCTCGTAACTCCTCCAGTTTTGATTTTACTGGTACGACTTTGTGACCTCATAACTCCTCAGTTTTGATTTTACTGGTACGACTTTGTGACCTCGTAGCTCCTAGTTTTGATTTTACTGGTACGACTTTGTGTCCTCGTAGATCCTGGTTTTAATTTTACTGGTACGACTTTGTTTAGGGTCAACCTATTTGCTTTGTAACAACATCAAATAGACTTAAGGATTGCTATATATGTCATCTTCCTTTCCACAGTTTTCTGTAGATGAAATTATTTTGAGACATGGCAGCCAGGATCTATATTTCATGATAATTCACAGAAGTATTACTTTAACTACAGCTGAACCAGGCGCACATTCTATTATTATTTAGATAGTATTATACTTACTGGTTTTATTTTTTCATAAGTTTAAGATATCTTTAACGTTTTCCGGAACCTTTTCCCGGAAAATTCCGGAACGATTGTTCCGTAAACTGGAATTTTCTGGAACAATATTCCGAAACGTTCCGGGAAAAAATCGTTCCGGATTTCCGGAACCTTTTCCATAATGGCAATGGACAAAATTTCCGGATTATTTCCCTACGTGTAAACCGTAACCCAGAATTCCAGTGGGAACCCTATTGGCATAGTAAGAAAGAATTTTTAAAGGGAATCATGAAGGAGACAGACAGTATTATATCTGTGCAGTCGTCTCTGAAGTCATATACAGAAGATTCAGATTAATGGAACTTTCAACTGTAAGACCAGAAATGTAGTTAAGTCTAAATACATTAGAGATTTTATGACTGAACTCAGAGGAATGAACAGAAAAAAAAGAGTTTTTATTTAACCACCAATTTATACACATACATCTTAACAGTTTGTTTTTATTCTTTGTGACAGAAACAATCTCAAGGAATAATAATTGTCTTAAAACATTTTTTTTTAAAGTGAATATTGGCAAATTATCTTTTTTCCATCTAATAATCTGAGTTCGTTTCCCTTATTTCCATTAGACAGCCAAATTTGTGTTTTTAAATCTTTTTTGTTTCTTTATTTTCTTGTGGTTTTTAACAATTAAAAAAAAAATTATCGATTTTGATGGTTATTATCGTTAGAACTGATGAGGGTCAACCCAGACCGAAATATATTTTCAATAAATGTGGAACTAACATCTACTTTTTTTTACTCCATCACAATCACCGAATTTAAATCTACCTGAACCATGATGAATCCTATAAATTCCTTATAAAGTAAATACTAGAGGTTTGGTCAGAACTGCAACATACACGGTGTCCCAAAAAACATGGGAAATCAGTGACGAATTCGATATCGTCTTTGTTATGAATTAGCATTGTAATACCTAATTTTAAAAGCCATAATATTATTATGTCTGCTAGAGTTTATTTTATGAAAACGGTAAATGGCTATAAAGATGTGTATATTATGTCTCCGCAAGATGAACAGTGAAGACGGACAAGTTTACTCTGTTTGTATACTGCAATTTCCTTGTTTTACTTAGTACATTGTACAACCGTTTGCAGTCAAAACAAACAAACAAAATGTGAACATAGCAGACGGAACTCTTACAGATTACAGCTTTCTCAGTAGGTATCCCTACACTAAATCAAAGAATTATTTAAAAAGACGATATCGAATTCGTCACTGAATTCCGATGTTTATTGGGACACCCTGTACATAAATTATTTTTCTTTGAACTCCATCTGACCTAGAATAGCCAGAATGGTATTCTCTAAACATTATTCCACAAATAACCATGAAATTTTCTCTAATGATTAATCAAGACTCTGCTATAATCGACTGATGTCTCTCACTAGAAAGTTTCACTCCGTAAATTCAAATAAAGTATTCCTACAAGAATGTTTAAGATCTGATTCAATTCCTAACAATTTTGAAATCTCTAATTTACTTCAAAACCATTCATCAAGATTTGTTGCTAAGTGGTCTCCACAAAGAAACAAACTTCTAAACAATTGATAAAAATTGTTGTTAACCAAGAGATGACATCAGAAAAGGAGATTCTTTCAAAAACAGAAAAATTATGAGATAAATTGTTTTTGTTAAACCCAGAAGAATCAATCAGTGAACGCCTACTGTTGAAGAATGCAGCATATCAGAATATGTTTATAAAAATCAGTACAAAAAACTCAGCTGACTGTCTGAGAAATGTACAAGATAAACCTATAGTTACCTCAGAGGATCCCCCAAAACAAAAGAGAAAATAGATAAAGAAGTCTGAAGAGACTGAAAAGAAAACAATCTAGGAAAAACCTAAATGTGGTTTTTAACTATTCTGGTGTTTAACTTTCTTAAGACATGGAAAATCTTCTCAACAGAGGTGTAAGCTTTGCTATTACCCCATTATCTCTAAATCTTTCACAGGTTTTAGTGTATTTTTTTCTAAATTTGAAAGGAGACTACGCTGGAGGGAGTTTTTTGCCACTCGGGAAGATGACCATGAATATCATCCTTCAATCTTCAGAGACGAAAAAACTAACCTTCCTCATAATCATAAAACACCAGAAGATCTTAAAATGTTTTGTCATGCAGTTAAATCAGAAATCCTAGACCCGGAAAATAGAAATACAATCAGACCTAACCTATAACCTCCTATCGTTAGAACTGACGAGGGTCAACCGAAATATATTTTCAACAAATGTGGAACTAACATCTACTTTTTTTACTCTACAGAGGTTTGGTCCATCACCATCACCGAATTTTAAATGTTTACTTATTGCTGTCTAGTTTCGATAAACAAGCTTCTTAACCCGAACCGTCTTAAGGAATGATATGTAATAAAAAGAATCCCTTCTCCTTAAGTCTACTCTTATTGATTACGGCAGACACGCTAAATACGCTTAGACAAAAAATACATCAAGGTTATAATGCAAGGAAAGTTATTTCAGAGGTTTACGCATCATTTGTACTGCAGTGTACTGTCTCTGGGCGGTAATGTAAACACAAGACGCATGTCAAAGCGTGACATTGGATCCATCTTTCACAAAAAAATCAATGTAATATTCTGGTCATAGGAAACTTTTATGTAAATTATCAAAATTATCAAAATTTAATGCTTTTAACCTTCTCGGATACTGAAAGAATCTCTCCCTGGAAAATTTAATGAGTTTCAAACATTTTTAGCCTCAACCCTTGTAAAATTTAAACCATCTGTAATTGCTCTTCAGGAAATTTGGAATAAACCTGCAAATCTTTCATTTGATTTAACTGATTATCACCCACTTCATTTTACTGTAAGAGATTAGGTGGAAAAAATAATCAAAACAGCCAAGAGCTATTTTCCACCTAATTGCTTTATACTTGTACTGTTAATATAATCATCAATTTTGTGATTGTAAACTCTATCTGTATACAGATACATTTATTTTAGCAATAAACGTTATCTTATCTTATCTTATCTAAGAACACTGATGCATCAATTCTAGGGGCGGAAATTTCATGTGTGTGTGTCTGTACCTAAAGAGTGTGTGTAAAGTTTACCGAACCGAAAGTGTGTACTGTTGGTATATACAGTACATACGAATCGCGGTATTTGTACAGTTTACCTAAAAATAATTTTAATATACATGTACTATATTATTTATATATTTAAGTCAACACTATAAGCCAAATTTTCATGCAAAGAATATAATTTGATAAAGTTTACAATAAACTAGTCGTTATTCAAGCTTAATTATAATTGACAACATTGTTCTGCAATTTCCTTGACTGCAGTCATGTTGTGTGTCTGTACCAAAAGAGTGTGTGTAAGGTTTACCGAACTTGTCTGAAAAGCAGTGCGACTGGCTTTCTTATGCCAGACCAGCGCCATTTCCTTTCCCTTTATTCCTATTCCCTGATCAATTCTTGTTTAAAAATTCCACCCAGAGAGAACTGGTTTCAATATGTACGCAGAGAATACAAAACTGCAATTAACTTGCCTTGCATTATAACCTTGAAATACATGAATTGTCTAAACCGGTTAGTTCATGTGTACTGCAAGTGCAACCATTGTACATTGTACACTGTACAGTAGTACCCACATTTCTACTAATTAGTATTGCTTAGTGTCTCACCAGCCTTCAGTGTTAGGGTTGAATGATGCTGTTGTGGAGATTGTCAGTGATTAATTGGTAAAGATAGCAAACATTTTTAGATTTGTTAAGCACCGTGACCCCCCCCCCCCTCTAAAAGTTTTCAAGGGACGTGGAATTAAAGAAAAGTCAAGATAAATAGAAGATTTTTTAATAAATTTTTAGTACAACTAATATTTTACCGAAAACTATGAACTGAATTTTTTTAACCTTTCTTTTACCTTTCTATGCGAAAGGTTTACATACAATCAATAAAAGAATGTGTTAAGTTTGTTACTAAATGAAAGAGAATAGTTTATTCATCTCAAAACATTTAGTTTTTACCTTTTAACCTTGCACGACACAAATTGAAGACAAGTATTTTAGTTTAAAGTCATGTTTAAAATATATAATTCATCTGTTCTCTTAAGTTGAGAAACTAGCTCAAAGTTTATAATGAGAGTTGAAATTAACCTAACATATTCCATTTACAGGTTGTTTATCAATACAGTGCTGGGGAAACAGGTAAGTCATTTTAAAATAGTCTATTATCAGTTTTTGATCAAATATTTAGATTAAATAACATGATTAATGATTTAGTTTTAAATTACATATTTTACTAGGAATATAATGACATCCAGAGGATTTTTCTCAGGTGAGCCCAATCTTCTTAAGAGATATTTACATATTTGAAAATAAATCTAATATTTCTACTTTTGGAGTTACTTAGTTAGGAACATCACAAGAGTTTCACGAGGACTAAAATGACCATCGCCGATTTGATTGTAAATATAATCCTGAATCTATTAGATAAAAGTATCTTATAAATCTATTAGATAAAAGTATCTTATAAATCTATTAGATAAAAGTATCTCATAAATCTATTAGATAAAAGTATCTTATACATTTAAGTGTTTTGCTATATATAAAAGGGAAATCCTATTCATGTTTAAATAAGATAATAGTCCCTTTATATGGTCAAATTTCGTCTTCAAAATCTCTTATTTCATGGATGACACCTTGGTAACCGTTTACACAGATCACATTTTCTCCAATCCTCAATTTCTTCGCACATCGTAAAAAAGGGATTTTTATGCTTAAAGGGATTTTTATGCTTAAAGATAGAAACAAGCAACTTTGAAATATTCAACTTTGAAATATTCAACTTTGAAATATTCAACTTTGAAATATTCAACTTTGAAATATTCAACTTTGAAATATTCATTTCCAGGACTACAGAATACGCTTGGTAAAACGGCATCTCAAAGTAGGCCAAGTCTGATGCACAATTTGCATAGCTGTGTATGAATGAACATATTTTGTTTGCTTTTATCCATTCAATGATTTTAGAACATTCGCGCACCAGGGTGCAACACTACCCCCCGCTCATCCCATGCAAGGAGAACCTACTAATTCGATCCTATACTTAACTCCTCCCCCTACACCTCAACCTCAATACACTGAACTGCCTATCAAACAATATATCAAACCAATTGTCACACCCACAACTCCGACTACAGTATCTAAAACCAGCCCCGAGAGCCTAAGGTATGATACTACTGGAGACAACGTTTTTCAACCTACTCAAAATATTCGTCCTTCTCCTCCACCTAAGCCACCAAGCTCTGAAGGAACAAAGGATCCAATCGAACCTGAAATAGCTTCGAAATCGATCAAGAATATAGTTCCCGAATATCCAACTGATGAAGGAAACTCTGATTTAAAAACTACGACAAAACCTGAAACCTTAACTGTTAAAAAAGCTGCTCCAGTTACATCTGAATCCTATAGAAAACCAGGTCCTCCTGAGAAAACTGGACCAATCCAACCCAGTTCGATTAAATATAGTACTCCTATCACTATAACTCCTCTCACTAAAACTCCAAAAATCCTTAACGTGAAGGATACTAGTGAGGATGGGCCTGATACCGGAGTAGATTCAAAAAATGATCTCGAGCTGGCAACCAAACCTCCTTTACTCAATAAAGAAACTTATGAACCTCCTGAACCAAATCCTTTCTACAGGAGATATACAGAAGGTAATTAATCGGTAGTTGTAATTGGTGAATATTGGGATCCTTTGAGTTCTTAGTCTGACTCATCATACAGTGGTCGGCGATGAAATCAATACAATGAAGACGACTTTTTACTGAATGCTTTGATCCATAACAGACATTTTTCAAATAACAAATTAAAGAAGTTTATTGAAAATTTCTCTTTGTTTGAATGCTAGTGTTTCTGCTGTTTAAAAGCTTAGTAATATTCAGAATTGAAAGAGAAAGTCGTCATCATTCTATTGATAAATACGACGAAGATTGTACAAAATGATTCTTTTATCATTTGTGTTTGATTTTTTGTTTATTGGGCACATAAATATACAAGGCTCATTTAGTCAAATCTTTCCCTATGTTTGTCCTCTTGATCGGCATAATCCCTGGCTTCATACAGTACTTTTCAAAACAGCTGAAGGGGTACTCATTGGGCGCAATGAACTTGTATAATTAAGAATTATCATTTTGTTGGATTAAAAAATAAATTCTTCCCACAGTGAGGACATTTTGACACTTTATGGGTACAAATAAAAAAAAACCACTTTTTTGCCATAAGGCTTGCGAAATTTTTAGTTACTATTTATTTCTGTGTTGCAGATTCTGGTCAATATATTCCTTCTCCAGCTGTTATTCGGAATTGGGCGCGAGAATATGAAAATGAGCAGAAGAAGTATTTAGAAAACTACAAAAATAGGGTGGGTGATAATCTTGTTTTTTTTGTGCTGTTTCTTACAAAAATGGTTAAGATAGCAAAATGAATTGTTTCTGAAGGAATGAGAAACCTATATCTTTCGAGGGGGGGGAGTGCAGGTCATCTCAATTTGTAGACACCACTACCCAACTGTGTTATTGAACAATTTTTGATCATCACCATCTATTTTCGCTGTCACCATAAAATATTGTTTTCGGAAATGCCAATTATCTGTAGAGTGGTAAGGGGAAGGGAAAAAGGTACCAGGGGTACAAGGAATACAGGGTACAGGATATGGGGCACAGGATACTGGATATGGGATACAGGATACAGGGTACAGGGTACAGAGTACAGGGTACAGGATACATGGGTGCATTGCAAAGGGGGTACAGGGGGTGCATGCTAAGTTTATTGGGAAGGGTCTACAGGGAACAGGATACGGGGGGTACAGAGTACATGATACAGAGTACGGGGAAGGGGTTACAGGGTACTCATAATACTAATTTTGGGTACCGAGTAAGTACAGAGTACAAGGTGAAGGGTGCCAGGTTACAGGATGCAGTGGGCACAGTTTATGGTACGTGTGTCTTTTTATGGTTCAAAGAATAAGTTTGATGTCCAATTTCTAACCCCCCCCTCTCACCTCTCTTTCCCTTATTTTTTTTCAAGGTCAAATTTGTAAGAGTTGTCACGTGACATAATCATTGGAGTTATGTCAAGGCAGCATGCATCCAGGTTGAAAGCACATTTTACATCTAACGCTTCAATATGGCGTAGTTATATGTTTATTTAAAAAACTGATGACCAATAACGAAAGCCTTGACAATACTGTACCATAGGGCCGAGGTCAATATTGTCTTAATTCTAGGAAACATTTGATTTGAAGTTATCAGTTTTTTTCTACCTGATTACAAATTGAGGTGGTGGTGTTCACAAGTTGAGGAGCGCGATGCAAAAAATGCAAATTTTGGTGGTGGTGATTACAAATTGGGGTCGCCTGCTCTCTCTTTCATCTTTATAAGGATTAAGTAGGTAATAATTTGCTGTTTTTTCACTCTAGGGATCAGAATTTCTGGCCAGCGATGCCTTCCATCCTGAAAATCATTTCGCTCGGAAGTCGGTATGTTACTCTCCCTCCATGAAAATTATGGCTTTCTTCCATCTAAATACAAGTGAACAAGTTAAATCTTAATTATTTTAGCTTTACAACACGAGTAAAATGGATTTGGGTTACCTGAATGTTCCATTGATGTCTGATAAAGGAAAACTGGAGTATAATACACTCAGGTTAAGCTTTATGTCTTCATACAGTACTGAAAAAAAACCTTAACAAAGATTTTGTTGGTGGGATTTGTTTTAATGTTCTATGTTCCCACATGTCCAAAATAACTGTCGCTACGAAATTTGAAATCGTTAGTCGAGGGTTTCCTTTTCATATTTTTATACCTTCTGTAAGCAGGGCTGAAACTGTTTTTTTTTGTTATTGTCTGTAATGTATTAAAAGTCAACTAGCATGAGAGCATAACTTTGAAGTTTGTTTGTCTCAATAAGATTTTCTTACATAAGAAAACCTGGCCCAAACTTATCTTGTATTAGATGAGCCAACTATTTAAATCATAAAATACTAACCTGTGTTAATCTCAGAGGAACTCCTCATGGTCGGCATCTTCTTCTCATCAGTTTACTTCAAGATCTTAATTATGCTTACTGGGAACCAAGGTTAGTGAAACTAGTTCCAAGGTCAGTGAAACTAGTCCCAAGGTCGGTGAAACTAGTCCCAAGGTCGGTGAAACTAGTCCCAAGGTCAGTTAAACTAGTGCCAAGGTCGGTGAAATTTTAACTTGAGAAAGGCAATTGAAACTAGTCCTAAGGTCAGTGAAACTAGTTCCAAGGTTAGTGAAACTAGTCCCAACTCCGAAGGTCGGTGAAATTTAACTTGGGAAAGGCCATTGAAAATTGTCCCATGGTCGGTAAAACTAGTCCCAAAGTCAGTAAGACTAGCTACAAGGTCAGTGAAGCTAGTTCCAAGGTCAGTAAAGCTAGTTCCAAGGTCAGTGAAGCTTCAGTGAATCTAGTTCCAAGATCAGTGAAACTAGTTCCAAGGTCAGTGAAACTAGTTCCAAGGTCAGTGAAACTAGTTCCAAGGTCAGTGAAACTAGTTCCAAGGTCAGTGAAACTCCCAAAGTCAGTAAGACTAGCTACAAGGTCAGTGAAGCTAGTTCCAAGGTCAGTAAAGCTAGTTCCAAGGTCAGTGAAGCTTCAGTGAAACTAGTTCCAAGGTCAGTGAAACTAGTTCCAAGGTCAGTGAAACTAGTTCCAAGGTCAGTGAAACTAGTTCCGAGGTCAGTGAAGCTAGTTCCAAGGACAGTGAAGCTAGTCCCAAGGTCAGTGAAACTAGTTCCAAGGTCGGTAAACTTTGAAAGTACAATGAAAATAAAATGTTAAAATTCTATTTTATAAAATATTAAGATGTTCTGGTATGATCCGACTGTATTTGCCCGACTCATTGAAAGGTCCTGAACAGCCAAATCCAGTAAAGGGTGCTATTATCTTACCACAAGTAAGTTACAGAATTTTCTTTTATTTACATGGCAAAGTTGTGATGTGATGCTCAAAATCAAGGAAACTTGAATTTTATGAAATGATTCTCATAACATTAATATTTAATATTTGGTTTTGAAAGAAGTCACTGCTGATTGACGATCAATTTTTTAACATAAATTTTTCAAGATTGTGAAGAATGGAAAAATCATGTATAGAGACGAATTAATTGAAGAGTTTAAACGATACGCTTTCAGTGAGTACAATAAAACTGAACAACTCTCCAGGTAAGCTATTAAGTAGTAATTTTTTGTATGTTCGATTAAAATTGATAAACCTGCTGACACCAATATTTTGATTGGGGATCTTACTAGATCACTACAGGATTGTTTTTAGCTTGGGTTAGCAATGGATGAGAGGGTTGATTTTTATAGCAGAAATCCAGGCAAAGCTGGATGCTGCTGGATGCCTTCTAGGGATTTAATCTGAAAAATAATAAGTTTTTATCGGTTAAAAAAACAAACCTCTCTTTTGCGTTTATAACCAGGAATCTGGGTTGATAGATGTCGTTGTGTTTTTCATTTATATAATACATAATATATACAATATATTTGTTCGCTACGGCTGATCAAACATCTGGACCAAATTGGCTGAAATAAGGTACCCATGGACGTGACGAACTAAAAAATAAATCTTTTTTAAACTGGGCAACGCCAGGTAGTCGAGCTAGGAATTAAATAAGTTTGAGTACAATCATTTAACAGTTTTCTAGTTCTAACCGTAAAACTTTCCATCTAACTTTAAGTTTTTAGTTTTAATTTGAATCACCAGCTTGCTGTCAAATCTATGGTTCAGCTTGCATTAAGGTGAGAAAACTTTCAATTACAAATATTTTTTTCTGTGAATAACAAGGAATCTGAATGTTTTAGTATGGAGACGTTTGATTCCACTCTGTCCTTACTGGTTGCTCTCAAGGAATTGGTTAATCCTAAAATCTTCAGCGAATCCGTAGTTACAGTCGTGGACAGCAGGATAGATATTGAGCAAATATTTTTTTCTCAGTTTTTAGAATTGCCATTTAGAGGGAGGGGATGCTCGACCACCATTAGCCCCGCCAACTATCATCCGAACCACAGAATTTTAAAAATGTAAAAACAGAACCCTACTAATAAAAGTTTTAACTTTGCTCTCCATGCTTTCGACTGTTGACTTACGGGGTTCAATGGCAGTCACACACCTTCTCTTTTAAATTTTTTTTCATAAATAATCTTTTTTATGAAAAAATCCTCAATGATTCTTTTGTTAGGGATGACGTTGGATTCATTTTACCTTCACTCTTTTCAATTAATCCGTTTGATTACTTTCCAATCCAAAGGAACACATGCTGCCAAACGTTTTACCTCTTAGTATTTTTCATGAGCTCTGTAAACTAGATGTACTAACTTCTAAGACACAAATTTTTATATGGGAAAAATTCTATCTTGTCAGTTTGTTGAGAGGGATGGGTTTGTTTACTCTTATAATGTATACTGAAAATATATAGAAAATTAGAAAACAATCAAGATCAAAACTACGCGGCATAGTCACCATTGTTTGGGTCTTAATTGGTTTTAACTATTTAAAATGGGATAGAGTTTAGACTGAATTTTTATGGAAGCATGTTTTATTTTGATTAGATTTCAAGAAGAATATTCACGCAAACCAACGTACTCTAAAGAGTATTTTGGTCCAGATAGAGATATTGAAAATACTGCTGATAGCAACACACTTTATCCTTACAACTCTACTTCACAACATTTCAGGTAAAATATAATTTGTTCAAATATTTTATTATTTTTACGTGGTTTTTATTTAGGTCTAAGAGGCAGGTCTGGGGTTTACCAAGAGTGCCGATGCAACCAGGGATGTTTCCTCCAGGACCTAGTCCTGACCAGGGTATACCAGGGGTCTGGAGACTAAACTGGGGAGACGGAATATTCAGGTTAATGTTTTTATCACAATTCTAACGAGCATATTTAATTTTGTCATCGTCAACCGACTCTGGTAAATGTTTATCTTATGTGGTGGATTGGACATAAACACACAAAAAAAATTAAACCTTGAAAGGGTGAAATTTGACTGTTTTAGGACTTCTGATAGCACAATAAGCTAAATACGAGGAAAAATTTACTTTCTCTAATTCTTATGCCCCCCTTCCCTCTTTTCAGGGACAAACGACCCCATTTACCACTGTTTTCTAAAGTATGTTAAGACTGTCGTTGTAATTTCCATTAACCCTCTATTTCAAGAGGGGTATGCCCGATTCTTTCCTGTGTCCTTTGAACCTTTATCAGATTAATATATTGGAGAAGACCTGGTCGTTTTTTAGCTTAACCCTATTCCGACTGAAGTCTGGTTTACCCAAAATAGACTTCAATAATCTGCAATAAAAAATCACAAATTTGCATTATTGCAAAATCTAGTTATGTAGCAAAACACCTCCAAAACCAATAATAGCACAATATGCTTCAAATTATACATTTAAAAAAGTCATTGACCTAGTAAATTTAAATCTGCAAAAATAAAATTGAAACCTAATCTAAATCTGAATGTGCAAAAACCTTTGCAAAAATTGTGCAATCTGCTTTCTTTTATTATAGGCTTTCCAAAGAGCTATAAACTGTTGAATCCAATGACGGAAGAATTCCAAATATAGATTTAGTCTGATATAGATAAAATAAGGCATTTAGGCAGTATGCCTGAGGACTCCATAGTGCCAGAAAATTCGAGCTTCCTAGCTTGAATACTTTTGAGTTTTCGCAAAAAAAAACGATATGATCGATATTTTGTTTATTCGTGTTTTCAAGGGTGTCGTTGTGAATAGGAAATGTCACTCCATCAATGAGTGTACCTTTATCTAAAGTTCCTATAATATTTAGAACTATTTCTCCTGCAGACCCAGAGAGCCGGCTCTGGTATTTCAGGTTAATTTTTTTATTGAACTTATTTTATTGAACTTCTTTTAAGTGAAATCAAAAAATGAAAAATGATAATCAATTTTTGTATCGTACTTTTTGGTCTACTGAAAGTTGCTTTAATTGCATGGCATGATCATACGTGTGCTTTTCAGCATACACAAATATACATGAACAGTGAAAATGTCAATAGCACATTTATTAAGAAATCATCAAGATTTGTCTTTTTAGAGAGGATCCGATGGTGAACTCTCACCACCTTCATTGGCATTTAAAGATGAGCAATAATAGAGTTCCAGAATGGCATCCTTCCAATGGGATGAATATGGATAGGTTAGTGTAAAATATCCTTCCAATGGGATGAATATGGATAGGTTAGTGTAAAATATCCTTCCAATGGGATAAATATGGATAGGTTAGTGTAAAATATCCTTCCAATGGGATGAATATGGATAGGTTAGTGTAAAATATTCTTCCAATGGGATAAAGGATAGGTTAGTGTAAAATATCCTTCCAATGGGATGAGTATGGATAGGTTAGTGTAAAAGATCCTTTCAATGATAGGAATATTGAATGGTTAGTGTAAAATATCCTTATAATGGGATTAATGCGGATAGGTTAGTGTAAAATATCCTTCTAATGGGATTAATGTGGATAGGTAATTGTAAAATATCCTTCCAACGGGATGAATGTGGATAGGTTATTGTAAAATATCCTTCCAACGGGATGAATGTGGATAGGTTATTGTAATGGTTAGTGTAAAATATCCTTATAATGGGATTAATGCGGATAGGTTAGATTGTAAAATATCCTTCCAACGGGATGAATGTGGATAGGTTATTGTAAAATATCCTTCCAACGGGATGAATGTGGATAGGTTATTGTACAATTCTTCCAATAATTTTAAGATTTTATGACGACAACTCATAAACTAGCTACTTATTGAGTTTGTCTTCACTGACATTTTATAGGATAGCCAAGGACCTATAGAGATATTTAACAAAAACAAACATTGTAAACAAGACTTGTTAGACGGTAATACAAAAACAATGCAGCAAGGCTGGGTCTCTTATTTACTTCAAAATGTTCTTAAAGTCTGACCCAATATTTTAGACGTGGAGAGATGTTTGTATTTATGCATAAACAGATGCTTACCAGATACAATGCTGATAGATTAGCTTTAGGACTACCCCTCACCACGAGTTTAACAAGGTCATTTCTTTAGTTTTTAATATAGAATTCTATTGTTTGTTTTTTAGTTCTTCAAAAATTCTTCAATTTTATTTTTTTTCAGGTCTATTGATGCTATTTGTCTCTTTTTCATTAAATGTTATCCACTCTCGTCAATTTCTTTTTTGCTTTGCAATAATCATTTCAATGTTTGAGTCTCCTATCGTGTCTATTTTTTTAGGGGCCTCGAAATCCCCCGCTGAAGATTTGTGTCTATTAGAAATTTAAGTATAGCAGTAAAATCTTGAATTTTTTCTTGAAAGGCGCAGGGCCCTCTGGAAGCCTCTAGTTGCAAGGGCTATTTGCTAATTTAAAGTTTCATATCTTAGTGTTGAATGGAGAGGTCCTCTGTATCCAGGATATGACTCCAAGTTGACCGAAGCATCAGGGCGTTCTTATCCACCTCGTCCTCATGGAGCCAGAATACCAGAGTAATTTTATCTTTACTTCAGGGTTACCCAGAGTAATTTTTAACTAAACTGCAGGGTTACCCAGAGTAATTTTTAACTAAACTGCAGGGTTACCCAGAGTAATTAATCTATACTGCAGGGTTACCCAGAGGAATTAATCTTAATACAGGGTTATCCAGAGTAAATAATCTTAATACAGGGTTACCCAGAGTAATTTATCTTAATACAGGGTTACCCAGAGTAAATAATCTTAATACAGGGTTACCCAGAGTAAATAATCTTAATACAGGGTTACCCAGCGTAAATAATCTTAATACAGGGTTACACAAGAGTATATTTTTATAAATACAGGGTTACCCAGAGTAAATAATCTTAATACAAGGTTACGCAGAGTAATTTTTTTTATAAATACAGGGTTACTATTTTAGTATTAGTGGAATGATGAGAGCAGAAAATGCCATCAGAGAAGCATTTAGAAGAGGACAGTTACTTTCCCCTCGTGGCCCAGTCACGTAAGTGCTTTATTGTGTACATATGTCCAGTCACGTAAGTGCTTTATTGTGTACATATGTCACGTAAGTGCTTTATTGTGTACATATGTCGATTCAATATTTTTCAATCGTTGAAAAAAATCTTCTACACATTTTTTATTTTTATCTTTAACCCTCACTGTGAACCAATCTGAATTTAATGCTATTTAAAGTTAATTTTTATTATTAAGACTTGGATACTATAACGGAGTGGACCAGGGAATCGATGCTATAGGTAAGTAAAACCTCACTTTATTATATCTACATGAGAGACTGTAATTTTGTTTAGGAATTGAAGTAAAAATTATGCTTGGACTACAGCCAGTCGTTAGCAAAAAAGGATTATCCCCTTTATTTTGAATTAAGAAATGTCTTATATAATTTTTTTATCCATTTTTTTTTTTAATTATATGGTACTAGACAAAATCACTTGGTATTGGTAAGATTAATATTGTTTATTCAATACTATCTTTAATTCGTGTCTACACGGCTGTGAATCTTGTGAACTCTTGTCTCTCTGAGATATAATGTTTATTGATGCATTTTCATGCTCTTATCATTTAGTTTTGATATGATCTTTTATTACAAATACATATAGTAGGTTTGTTTTGATGAAATTTGTAAACCCACAGGAATGTTCTTAGTCTAATTTAACATTCTAATTTTAGTAAGTCGACTTTTTAGAGAACTCCAGGCATATCTGGGTTCCCATTGATATAAAAAGAAAGAAAAGAGGACAAATCTCTGTTCTGACTGCAACTGTATAATCAGATGTTCGAAGACTGGTTTTCAGGATTTTAAGATAATTAATTGGTTGGTTTTGTATTTTTTCAACTTTAAGGAAATGCTATGGAAGCTTTTGAGCAGAGTCCTATTTATGGAAACCTTCATAACGACGGGCATGAACAAATTTCCAGGTCAAATTGACTTACAGGGTGGGCCAATAAAAATGGGAATTTAGTGACGATTTTGAGAACATCTTGTTTAATGATTTTTGATTTTTGATATCCATGCTAAGAAGCCGTAACCCGTAGTATTTTCGTCGGCTGGAGTTGAGAATTTGTTCAAGGTTTTGTTTGAATACGGTTGAAAAAATTTCTTCTGGAAACGAATTTTACTTGTCCGTCTATACTGATTATCTTGCAGAGACATAGTTATAGTTCTAGCAGACGTAGTTATATGATGATTATCTCGAATTTTAATTTTTCACACAATTCTCCTGTTTATTGGGACTGTTGCTTCTTCTAAGAAAAGGCTTGTCGAAAAAAAAATGTTATTCTTTGATTTTAATAAGCATAATATTTCACAAATATATGGGAAAAAATTGACCAAATGCATTGATAAATTATAAGTAAAATACTACAGAGAGAACCAAAAAATGAAGAATTGTTTTTGTCTTTTACTTTAAATTGTTAGTAAGGATTCTTTAATTTGTAACTGATTAATTCCGAAACGTGCTTAGAACATGCTCTACAGTTATAAAATTACAAATTACAAATTCCTTGGAGGAAATTTCATAATCTAAAGAAATTACGAAGTATGCCAATATTTTCACAGTTTTCAATGTAATTCAGAAAATTTTCAAAAATGAGAAAAATACTAGTAAAACTATAAATGATTGATGTTCTTAAAGGGGCTGTAAGCGTATTTTCAAATACCCCTTTGTCCAAAGATGACAATCCCCGATTCACAAAGGTACCCTTGAAACCTAAATCTGATAAATGATGTGGAAGATACTATCGTTTTTCTATATTTCTATTATGCATTTTTTTGGTAAAAATACGCAAGTAGCCCCTGTGGAGAAATATTAATAAAAAAACCTTTTTTTAAATTAAGAACATTGATAAATCATTCATACTTGATGAGTCAAAGCTTTTAGGGGTACCGGTTATAACCATCTTAGTGGAAGGCCACTTGAAATTACGCTTACAGTCCCTTTAATCAACTTCTTTCTATTTATAAATATGAAGGATGCATGGTATGGATGGAAGATTGGGTGTAATGGGAAACCCAAATGCTGCAATGCGTGATCCTCTCTTCTACAGATGGCATAAGGTAGAAATAAACGATTTTTTTTAGAGTTTTTATTAATCTTGTTTTTAGATCATTATTCTAAAATGAAGTTCAATTAAACAAGGGTTGGATAGTAAAACTACCTCAGATAATTGCAATGCTGAACTTGAATCAGAACTAACGTTCAATTCATAAATTCCCAACTCCGTCCTCAATGATCACAGTTCTACAGTTTTCAGCTCATCCAAAAATAGTTACTGGTTCATATTTTTAACAATTTGCTGGTGTGTGAACTATTAAAATAATTTACAGACCCAAATCATTTCGAAAGGAAAATTATCTGTTGAAAACTACCATTGCAGTATGTAAACATATTTGTTTTGATCTAAGAACTCAAAGTTGTGTAGATTTGTCAAGATTTCAGAAATTACAATGCTCCTTTTTAGTATATTGACGATCTGATTCAAGAGTACAAGAACCGTCTACCATCATACGGTGATCTAGGTAGTTGATCAGTTCACTTTTTTTGGGGGGGGGGGAGGGCGACTTGGTTTTTGATTAATTGCATGTGTTTTAAGTTAAATCAAGAAATTGAACTTTTGAGGTATGTTTAAACTCTAGAATTTAATTTAATTTTAAAATTGTGAGAAAAACTCACTTTGTGCGTCCTACACAAATATGATTTTAATTAATATTTTAAAGAACTTGGTTTCCCTGGAGTTGAAATAACTGGTGCACATGTTCAGGTAAACAGAAATATGTTAATTAGTTCAGGAATCGTAAAACCTCCGGAAATAACCAGAAAACTATGGATTGATTTACGTGTTAACTTTTACTTTTTTACAAGGATTACGTAATTAAGATTGAAATTAAATTGTTAATATTACACCGAATATGACTGTTGACTTTGTTTTTATAGTGTGCAAACCAACGTCTTGACGTATTTGACTTTCTACACGATCCTTAGGCAATTCTTACTTAATTTAAACTTTTTTAGTCCGAGATGGGGACCAGTGCCAACACATTGTACACCTTTATGGAAACCTCAAACATCAGAATTCAGAGCTTGGATCTTCAGTTAGTGATTTAGATAACTAGATATACAAACATTTTTAGTCTTAACGTCTTAAAGCAATTAGACGTTGGATACATCTTGGAACTTTTTCTTATTTATCACTTATCTTTTCAGTAAATCTCAGGAATTCCAGGAATTAAAATTACACCCTTAAATTCAAAAGTTTCCATTGGATATTAAGTTCAGTCGCTGAATCTAAACGCTCTATCCCAAACAAAAGTTTCCACTGGATATTAAGTTCAGTCGCTGAATCTAAACGCTCTATCCCAACCAAAAGTTTCCCTCTCTCATATATTTAATACAGTTTTAATACAGTAGAAACACTATTTGAATAAATTTCATTCTTCAGGGCAAACTCTGTTGGTTCTGTTAACGTTGTTTATGATCGATTAAATCATATTCCCTTCACATATCATTTCAAGTAAGTTATTTTAATTAATGTATACTTTAAAGCAGTAAAAAAGTTACTATGAGTGGGAAAGGGNCCCCCCCAACACATATCCTGAAATCTTTAAAGGTGAATATTCAGAAGTAGAGGGCACTTAACCTTTCACTACAGTGACGACCTGAAACTCTTAGACAGTTTTAATTTATTCTGCTTGAATAAAATTATTTTCAAATATGCTACAGGGAATTATGTAAATTTATTTATTTATTTATTTATGTTTACTTTTCAGCATTCGAAGTGCGCAGAGATCTCAGGGTATAGTTCGGATATTTTTAATCCCCGCAGGAATTAGGTAAAAGTTTTTCTTCAGAACAAATTTTATTTTTAAAATGTTTTTAATCTGAGGTCAGTGCTTAGGATCTGGATCCGTTGGCTCCAAAACATTCTGGCATTCTGGCATTCTAGCATTCTGGCATTCTGGCATTCTGGATCCGGATCCAAGTGGCTTTAAATAGCAGTCAAAATAGATGAGCAAAAAGATTATTTATTAAAAGTCGGTAAATAATCGGGACCTGGAATCGGAACCAGATCCTTTTTTCCAGGGTGGATCCAGGATCCGGATCATTCCGGATCAAATTCTACAATCAATTTTGAACGTATTCATTTTGCTTCATGATAATACTTTCCATGTTGTTGATCCATTAAAATTTGCATTTTGTTGAATATTGTTTCGAGACATGTCGCATGAACATTTAATTTTTTTTTCTTTGTCTAGCTATTTTTGATTTAAAATTATAAATCAAATTAACTTAAATATTTTCAACAAAAGACTTGAGTTCTTGCACTATATACAAATATTTTTTTTGCGTATTTTTATTTGACATCATGCAAATGAACACTAGACTTCATTGTCACACCAGCTACTTTCTAAAATTTAATAACCTTTATAAGTTCATATATTACTATTTAAACGAATAAGTAATCAAAATTTCTAAATAATTTGCGTTGTGGCTATCAATGTTATTTCGTCCCGTCTTTTAAGATTTAAAATTAATTTTGATTGTAATATGTATTGTTTAGGTTACCGACACATACTGATATTACTCAGGTATTTGAATTCTACAGTAAACTTCAGTTTCTCCTTCAAAACTTTCCTCTGGATGTTTTCTAGACAATATTGGTTTTGGCAACCCTTGGTGAACTAAAATTGTTTAAGTAAAATTTACCTTTCCTCCCTATAAAGAAAATATAAATAATCATTTTTCATTTATTTGACAAGCTGAAGAGCCCGGCGTTGCCCGTGAAAAAAATTAGAATTTTTTTAGCCTTTGACACCCCCCCTGCCACTCATGATTGTCTACGAAAAATTTCAGCCCAATCGGTCCAGCCGTTTGGCCGGATGCAACATATATATGAATGTCTTGTTTATTATATTGATGATTACTGTTCATGTTATCTGGGTTCAGGTTTCTATAGAAATGGATAGGTTCCTAGTTCAGCTCAAATCTGGAGATAATTACTTCAAGAGGGATTCCAATAGGTCGCCTTTCATCACCAAGTCTCCGCTTCCCCTCGGAGAACTTCAGGATAGATTACTCCAGGTATAAGTTGACTCCATTCTTCGTTCTTTTTATAAAGAGATAGTTTTCACCTGTTTGAAATTAAACATGAGATTATCCTCCTTTCTCAACTTCAAATGTTTATTTTTATCGTCAATGTTTAGCTTTAAATAAAAAAGCTTTTTTTGTAAAATATTTAAAAAGTTGTAAGGATGTAATTTTTCCCCAACACTCCAAACTAAAAGCATTTTTTAAAGAAGGTGGTTCTTGAGTATATTCTTATATAAATATCTTGTCCTGGCCTGGGGATCATTGAAAAATGTAGATTTGTTTAGGGTAGTGTTACTGAAGACGAGTTTAACTGGGCAGGATGCGGATGGCCTGAGGTAGTTTTATCGATTTTTTGTAAAAAGAGATTGTTAAGGTTTAGTTATTATTTTTGTTTATACTTTGGGAACAGATATCTTTCTTTAAATCTTTCATGTTCTGAAGTCGTATATTCCTCCAGCGTCAAATTGGAATGTCGCCTTCAAATGAAGAATTCTTTTAGTGTAAAATTCATCTGTAAATTACTGTTTATTTTTAAAAAAGTACAGTGGATTTTGTTGTTCGTACAGACAGTTACGTTTGGATTATTTAAAAAATGTCATGCATGAATTATTTATATGAAATTGAACCCTACAATGGAAAACAAAGCTTGAGATTTGTCACAAATATACGTTTTCTTTCCTCTCTGTAGCCCGTATTTATTAAATGAAATATGCAGTACGCCGGAAAAGGTGCCTAGTTATGTTACCAGTTCTTGATTTAGTCACAACTTCTGCTTTGTTAGACAATGGTTCTACCGCGAGGAAGAGAAGGGGGGATGGGGTTCAGGATGTACATGATGATTAGTCAGATATTGCCCGGAGATAGGTATGTACATACAATTCAATAGTTGCGCAAGTACACTGGTATGTACATACAATTCAATAGTAGGCCAAGTACACTAAGTGTTAGAAATGCCACAAACTCTGATTTTCTAATCCCTATATCTTAGAAACCCAGTGTTCTGTTAGATCAAAGGTTGACATATTAAAGGTTTAATATCATGTTGCAAAAATATAGGGATAAAACAGAGTTTGTGGCAAAGACTCAATTATCTTTTTCAATCCAAGCCGAGTTGAACAAAACTATAACATATCTATTTAAAACAGGAAATACTAAATATTGAGATAAAAATGCCGACTTTTAACTAATAATCTAGTATGAAAATTAGTTTTTGATAATCTTGATTTTATTTTCAAACATATCTCTTCTTTGGAACCGTTTAAGCGACTCAAAAGTTCATATCAATGTAAATTTACTAGTATATACGCACTTTTTGTAGTTTTTGAAAAGGTCAAATCTAAACAAAATTAAAAATAAAAATAAAAACATACTCTTCTTCCAAACCTTTAAAATCATTACACATTGAGAAATTAAAGTATCATTTATATTTTTTAAAATCAATATTAAAATAGGTGCGATCGTGCTAATCTCACTAATCTGTTGCAAATAAACTAAAGGGCCATAAACTATCCTTTAATGTACTTTAAGTATTAAATTTCGTTAGTTATTATGAGATAATCCTAGGAACAACAAAGAAACTTTTCTGGTTCATAGCTAAATATAAACATTAATTTGTCGCACTTTTAGAGCAATGACTGCAAATTGGGAGAGTTTACGGTATAGTTCTTGGTCTTGGTGTGGAGTTAGAAGAAATGAGGGGGATGTTCCAGATAGTAGGCCTATGGGATTCCCACTGGACAGGTAACTTAGCTAGGAGAGATACCGTCGTTTTTCTAGCCGAAAATTGACATTTTGTGGTCCCAATCTTTCTAGAAAATGATCTAAATAATCCCAAACCAGATAAGAATGATGTATATAATGGCTGAGACACATTTTTATATTTGCTTTGTTTAGGCGACCTCTCAACGGTAATTGGCAAAGTTTAATGTTTAACAGCAGCGGAGTGAGAAGATCAAACCACTTCTCCGTGGATATTACAATAAGGTAAAAATTGGAAATTTCCGTTATATTTACTCATCAACTTAAACAATCAACCCCCCCCCCCCCCCCCCTCCTTATTTTTTATGTTTAAACTGCATTTGTTTTATTTTGATGAAATTCTAATGAGCCTTTTTTTAACCGAGACCAACTTGAGTCTAAACGTCGTCTTTCTCTTCCAATTTGCTTGTTCTCGATTCATAAAAGTTTGTTCAAAGAAAAATTTGTTTAAAATTTATCTTAACTTTCTTTAATTTTCAGCCATGAGAATACTCGAGAATCTTCCTGGCAGTAAAAAATGTGCTGATATGCCATGATCAGGAATTGTTGTATTGATATATGTATGTAATAATATGTATAATACTTGCTTATTTCATTTTTATTATCTTTAGGAAATATTTTAGTTCCTTAATTTCAGCAAAAAAAAAACTATTCGCAACTATAGACTACTATAGACGCAAAATATATTCGCAACTATAGACTACTATAGACGCAAAATAATCTCAATTTTAATTTTTGTAGATTCAAAAAATCTTAAACATTTGTCACATTTAAGCTTTATTTTGAAATATTTGAAAAATTAGAATAAATTTGCTATTTAATTTGCTATTTAATTTGGTATTTAATTTGCTATTCCATTATCTAATCAATGTTCTTACATGCACAATGTTATCAGAACTCATCTATTAGTGTTAATATGGATCGGTGTAATTTAAAAAAATAATAAAAATGAGATTTTTAACAGTCTTCCTTTGTCTTGTAATTTTTTAGTTATTGAAATACTGACGCTTTTACCTCTGCTACAAGATGTCCTAGTTGTGTTGCGTGATGTCATTTATGAAAATTTTCTATTAATTCTTAAAATATAAGTTCTACTTCATTTTTAAAGAAGGGTAATGTATTTGCCAGGCCCGTAGCTAGAAATTCTTAAAGTTAGGGGGGACAAATGTTAGAAATCCCAGATATAGGTACTGAAAAAATCACGAAAAGCTAAAACTAGATTTTTAACTTATTACACATTATAGTTTAATAAGAAAGATATTTTGCCTGATATGGTTTATTTTTTTCTTTTCCCGAAGGCCCAAGGGCTAATAAGCTACTTGCATCAAAAAAAGAAGAAAAAAAGTTGAGGTACAAGATGCAGAGATTTGAGTTAAACTATAAATAAATGTATTACTGAGAATTTTTGCATCACGAAGAGCTAATTTTTATTATTAATACAGGGAAAGTAAAGGATATAAATGCCTGTAAAGATCGACCACGAAAATCTTTAGTTTCCCAAAACTAAGATTCGAAAAAAACTCTCCTGCCAGCTTGAGGATGTGTACGAACAACTTCTCCTAAACCTGGCAATATTTTATATAGAATTTCATTTTGTCTCGGTTACTCTTTACTGTACGATGGTTAATTCGAAACATTAATCTAATAAAAGAAGGGAAAAAGATAAGCTTCTCAAAATACAAAAAAAAGATTTAACCCCATCATTTCACAATTTTTTTCATTTTCTTCTATTTTGTCTCAGATAGTGTGCCCCCCTTCCTTCTGGGGTCAAAGAGGGGAGAGGGGTAAGTTCTCGAGGGTGCCGCTGAATAAATTTCCAGATGTGCGACACATTTTTTATGAAGCATTGGGGTAAATCTAGCTCAAATACGAAACTTGAGAATTTAAGAATAATTTTCCTAAATGGCCCTGCAGCCATTTTATTGTTTTTCTCGACATTTTTGCCCTTTTCAACCATTCTCGGCCAAATCTGGTAAATTTCTGTACATTTTTTAGGAATTTTGAAATGTGATACAATTTTGGAGATGATTTAACTTAGAATTGACAATATTTTCTATTCTATTGCTGTCTAAAAAAATTTAAAAATAGCCTTCAAATGTTTTATTGACAAGTTTAGAGGCAAATGTGTTAGGTATTGTCCAAAAAAAGCAATAAATAAAACCGTTTTCTGTGCATTTTTCTCCTAACTCTTCTTGCTTGGCCAAAAAATGTCGCCTATAAAATAATTTTTAATCATGAAAAGATGCCCTTTGATGTCTCGTGCAGTACAAAAAAACTCCAATATCTTTAAAGACCACGGAGGTATTATCCTTTCAGTGAATCATTTTAACCAAAGAAGATGAATTTAATGGGCCTAAAAGTAATGTTACTCATAAAGGAAGGTTTTAAGTGTTGCTAAACTAATTTACTAAAATTTCTTTATCTCAGCCGTTTACAAAGATATCAAACATTTTTTTCTGTGCAATCCGGAGAAAGGGAAGATCTGATCGATAATATTCGTAGACTAAATCAAATTTCTCTGTAAACCTGATGAAATAAAGTTTTAAACAAAATTCATTTTTAAGGTTGTTTCTTTGTTATATAAAATATATTTAACCAGTAAAATCGCCTCGTGTCTGGACGACCTCCTGGCCCTGGTTGTAAAATGAGTTTACGCCACAAAAAAAAAATCCAGTAAATTCATATCAGTCGTTCTGGAGACCAAAGTCCCTCAATCGTGACCATGATACTCCTTACACCAGGAAAGTGCATTTTTTTCGGACCTCGCCTGGTGCAGCCATGGGTCTAGGACTCCTGGACCCCAGCTCCATTGATCTGAATTCTTTACGACTATTTTTCCATGCCCATTGGTCAAGAGGGAGTTAATAAAAGGTCTTACAACACAAATACCTTTATCCCACCTTTGTCAGGGTTTTATAGATTTCAGTGTATAGATATGTTCTTTATAAACAAATAAAAACAACTTTGAAAGAAATTTCGGTTGCGGCTTTTTTCAGTTTCAGAAAGTTTTTAGTTTGGTCTCTGAATACCGCACGCACGTCACCCTGTATAATAATGACTTCGCTTTTTTAGCTTAATGTGTTTAATTCTGACGATTTCTCCGTTGTTTGTGAAGCAAGAAGTGAGCAAGTCACTTTTGTAAAACCCACAAATCAAAATAATCAGTTTTTATAAACAAATTATGGATAAAATGATTGTAAGAGTACCGTTGTTAAACGGACATGTCGTTGGAAATTATAATAATGTATTTGAATTGTAAATTATTTAGTTTAGAAGTATTCATTGATCACTTAAGTTTATGTATTTGTTTTATTATATTTCAAGTTGGAAATCTTTTTTCGCATTTAGATCTTTTATCTATTTTACACTGAACTATAAAATTTAGGTTTCTCGCCCCTGCAATAAATTCTCTTATACTTGAGTGAGTATATTTAACAGAAGTTCCAGCTTTACTGAATTTGAGCAAATATTTCGAGGTTAGGATTTAAAAATATCAGAATGGATTAGGTAGATTAGATAGGCCCAGACAACAGGGCTACCAGCATCCTTCAGGACCATCACCCTTATTCTGGTAATCATGGCAGGGCATTGCATCCTGTAGAATTCATAATTATATGTAAGCCAAGTAATACATAAATAGTTCGTCAGCTAACACTTCAACATGATTTGAAGTGTTTCTATTTTTATTTAGATTAATATAGATCCGTTAAAGCCTTGAGGAACTTTTCCTAAAGCTGTCAAGAATGAAAACCATTAACTGTAATCAACTGTTGTTATTATAAATATCCATCTTTACATGTAGATATCATTTGTAGATAAATGTAAAATTTTATTTGATTAAACACTTTCTCTTTGCATCATCTAGTAGGTAGATTTATTCTTAATTAGTTTATTTAAGGTTGATTAGGAAAGGAATAAAAAAGGTGTATATTATCTTGTTATTGATAAATCCTAAATACGTCATAAACTATGAATTTCCTGAAGTCTCTCTTCTAGTTTAGTTGGAGATAAATGTTCTGGTTGACAAGGAACATATCCATTACATGGTAGATATCCATTACCAGCATACTAACATACATGTACATTTAGTACAACAAACTTAGAATTACAAATTTCTAAAGGTTTCCCAGAAAAGATGCGACATAAATCTTTTATTACACATAAATTACGCAAGGAGTGTCCCAAAAAAGGAATGTTCATCTACTTCTGCGCAGTTAAAAGAATGTGACAAGTTTGTTCATTGAATTTTAATTAAATTGAGAACAATAAGTGTTTTTTGATGTATTGAATGTTTACATGCCCCCTCCCCTTCAAAACTTTCCGTTACGGGACTGTACATGGACTGTACGTACAATTCGTACATATATTAATAAAAAATTTGTGCTTACCCTCTCGTTTGATCCAACATGCTGTAGAAGAGGTTTAAAAGTAGATACGTTTGGATCATAGGCTGGGTCAATAAAACATATCTGAGATACAATTTCTGCTTTCATGAGGTTTTTTAATCATTGTTGCATGTAAGTTTTTGAATTTTTTAAAATCGTGGAATTGTTTGATTGTTTTTACCTTGACAACTATAGTTAATATTGTAAGGATGAGTAAACAAACCATACACACTACCAGAGCTATGTCATCCTTAATAAAATCAGTAAAATAAATGTTTAACCAATTCAGCTAGTGTTCTTACATTTCTGGCCTGTTTCTCCTTCGCCTCCTTCTTCGCTTCTTCCAACTCCTTTGCAGACTTGGATGCAGGGGCATCCTCATCCTCCTTTAAAAGCATTCATTCATTTATCATCGATTCATGTTACATATATATTTGTTTATGCGTTTATGATATATTTCTTTTTATACATTTACGATACGTTTTTGAGGCCAGAGGGAAAAACTTATTCATTATTTATATGTTAAGGAAGTGTTTTTAAATGACCCAAACATTAAAAGGAGATGTATGCAAGATACACAACGAGCAATCAGGAAATGTTCAAGTCACTTTTGAAGAGAAACCACAAATGAAAATAATTAGTTTTAGTTAATTGACGAAATTTACTAATTAACATATTTTTGTCGGCAAATAAAGTTTAAATGAAAAAGTAAAAAAACTGATTTAAAATTCAGTGATGGTGATGGACCAAACCTCTGTAGAGTAAAAAAGTAGATGTTAGTTCCACATTTAAAAAAAACTGGTGAAGTTTACAGTGTTGAATACAGATGATCCCATACAGCTTGTTTTCCTACCTCCTCTTCCATCTGCAACTTGTGAGACTTCTCTAGCTCCGACATTGAGAAAGTCATATTCGCTTAGTTCTTTTATGTATCTGTTTCAGTATTTAATTCTTGTGTTATGTACAACAGCACCTCTTAGAATTTGCTGTGTCACTATTTAGTTCATTTTATGTTTATTCTGTTTATCCTCTGAAAAATGTATTGTAAGTATATCTTGCTCACCTGCTACACAATGATCCAAACGTTTCAATCTATCACGCAAAAATCGATGATAACTTATTTTACACTAAAGCGAAGGGGAAGTGGGTTAAAGTTCTAAGCTGTATACATGTTTGTACAAAAAGTTAGGTAAAATCAAAGACCATTTTATTGCAGTATTGATGTATGTGGCTACATTTACTCCTTATGGTTCTTGTTCGTTTTTCAAATTTAATAAAACTTCCAAGATTTCAAAACTATATTCTGTTAAAATTGGCTATTTTTAAACTTTGAAATATTTTTATGCCCTGGGTGGCCTCTTTTTAATCTATGGTGAACATATCCTGAAACCGATATATTCCCAGCTGAGCTGGGGTAAAATATTTACTATTTTCTTATGGGTTTAAAAGTAAAATATCACCTGGCCCAGCTGAGTACACCTTTCAGTATTTGCGCATTTTTTGCTAAGTTCCCGCATTCTTTTGAATGATCATCTTCCAGCATTAATATTTGGGATTTTCTTTAATATGTACTTTTTAAAAGTTTAAACTTTATATAAGATGTTATATAATTGACGTGCCAATTTTGTGTATTTATTTATTTTGATAATGTTAAAATTTGAATTCATACTTCTTTCTTTCCAGGGCATAAAATTATCTAAAACCCTACTGGTTGAAGGGGGCTCATAAAGTCTTTTCGCCAAAAACATTTCTTTTTCTCGAGGATTCTACGCTATGCTTAAAAATCTCATCAAAAAAGTTTTTGGCTCAAATACTTTGTACCTCGCCTCCCTTCAACTAATAGGGCTATAAATAGTTATTTATTCTAAAATATGAAAGAAGAACAACAAAACGTTCGTTTTCGGTTTATTTTTGGTTTGCTTTTGCATATATTTTCTCTCGGGAACATTTTAAATGTCCAAAACCCCTCAAAAATAAACCAAAACTACACTAGCTATACAGCTACAGTTATAATGTTACAGTGTTGACTAATTTCACAAAATTTGTCGATCAATAGTTAAATTTTTTAAATACTAAATTTTATAATATTTTAAAATTAAATAGTTTAATTTTTTGAAAGCGTAAAAGTCTCACAGATGATTTAATGTATTAAAAAAGCAAAAAAAAGTGAAATGAAAGTTTTTTTGGAGTCTTTTTTAAATGTCATTTAAGAATTTTCTTATTTGTAACCGCTTTGTTTTTTAACTTAAAAGCGACTTTCTTTCAGCTATATACTTGGATTGTAAACAAAACGAGCATTTTGAGGAGCTGTACAAAAACATATTTTTTGGTAAAAAACCTATATTTATTGGAAATAATTATCTTCAAGAAAGATCAGCCACCATTTTTTAGTATAATAGTATTTTAAAAATCCTTTATCAACTATTTTTTACTCCCTTTCCATAGATTAATAAGAATAATTAATTTATGTCCCTTCCCTGATAGAGCTAATCTGATTTAAAGTTACAGTGAAAATTGTGATCATACATTATATTAATCAACGATTGTAATATTTACACAACTAAATATCAGAAATAGGCCAACTTATCAAACTAAAAATTACACAATGTATTCCTTTTTTTACCCCCAAGTGTGGTACTTTTGGCCCGAAGGAGTCCAGTAGGAATTGAACAGTGTTTCAAAAACTTATTTCTCTGCCAAGAAAAACCCAGAACAGGTAATTTTCTTTTCTTTTCACACTTTAGCCTTTATTTCCACACCAAAATAATTATTGTCATCTAATTTACCAAATTATTGTTCTGCCAAGAGAAGATAATTTTGGAAATAAATATACTATACAGGGTGTCTGAAAAAACAGGAAATTCTGGTCTACACTCTACCAACCCGTTTGGAATCGGCTTTTCAAAATGGAAGTCATTATCTACGTAATTTACTGAGTCCATTTGTAGGCTTGTAAAATGTCAATACTATAAGGATCCTATTATTTTAATATACATTTTTCCAAAGGTAGGAAATCTATCTTTTGATGGTTCTGTGTCTTTTCAATATCTTCTAATATCATACAGTGATAACCAGAAAACATTGGAATAAGAAGACGACATTATAGCAATACTTTAGAGTATTTGATGTTGTTACAAAGCAAACAGTTTTACTAGACACTTTAAAATCACTAATTTAGTGTAATGTTTACACTTCATATTTGCTGTGTCTCATGCTCATCAGACTTTTTAAAGTAATAACTTGATTCTAAAAGTCGTCTTCCTATTCCAGAGTTTTCTGGTTATCACTATAAGTATCTTAGGTTTGATAAAATTTTGAAAATTGTGATTGATTGATTGCTATTTCCATTTTGATTTCCAGGTTTCTGCTAACATGTCCTTGCTTATTGTCTGAATTGACAGAACTAGAATGCCAAACCAAATAAAGCTGAAAATACTCGAAATGCAAAGTGGCGAGTAAATTTTGTGACAATAGATATGTAACAGAGATTATCTGCTTGCGACATTTTGTTTTCAATTTTAGATTACAGTTAAGTTTGTCACAATTGTCTATCATGTGTAACAAAACATCTGTTGGCTCCTAATCTTTCAGCCTTTCGTGAAATAGTGGCGTCAAGGGAGTCCAGGGCAGCTGTTGCTTTGGGTTTAAACTTTTGATTTAAGAAACCCCCGGCGGTGAAAATAACAAGAATTCATATCAATCAATTCTTATATGTTTTAAACCATAACTCTTTTTATGTATACTTAAAACTAGAGGAGTTACAAGGTCACAAAGTGCTACCAGTAATGTTCCACAAATCTGAACTTCTTCTGTCTAGTTTACAGTTTGCAGTAAATCATGTCTTCTCAATGACCTTCTATGAACAACTCGATCGGGTTTTCTAATGAATATTCAGGAAAATTGCAAACGGAGATTATCTTTTTTGGCGTGCCAACTGAACAAACAAAAAACACCGTTTACAAACAATTTTTGGAACAATCCTTTTAGATAAATATTTACAACCAAACTATCTGAGTTCGGTTCAAGAACTCCATGAATTCTAAATGAAAGGATCCGAAGTTTTTAGTATTTAAAAGTGATCATTTTGTCGCAATTTGTGCTTCAGCCCCTGTATAAAACTTTTAAATCTTTTAAAAAACTGTACAGTATGGATCTGATACTTTCCTGCCACCATAGATAATGGTTCTTGAAGAAAAATAAATCGAAGGCATTACAAGAAAAGTTTTCGATTTTCTGATCCATCTACTCGAGGTTTTAACGAAAATAGTGGAAATATGGATTAATCTATTAATCATATAACTAAATAAAAATAAAAGATCAGAGTTCAAAACTTTTGATTTGTTGTGGATTAGTTATTTGTATTCGTTTAAATGATTGAAAATTCTCGGACATTTAGTGGTCGGAATCCATGCTTAAATGTGGGTAAATAACATTCTTTGAACCTAGTAATTACTTAGACCAAGCCTAGTAGATAACGCCCTATTATCAATACAAGTTTTGACCTCAGACAAGATTAAGGCTTATTCTAGAAAAGGGAAAAATCTTTATTCTTCATGTCATTAACTATGTTAAACCCTCTTTTAAGTAACAAAAGCGAGAAAGAAAAAGAAATTGTTCACTTGCCACCGACTCTAGGGTTTTAATCCTTATGTTTTGGAACCCTTTCTTGTATCTCTAAACCTTTCATATTTTTAACGTATTGAATAATAGATGGTTTGAGATTTAAAAGGTTCACATCAGGTTGCAAAGATATAACTCATAAGGATTGGAATATTAGTGTATGAGGCGAGTAATCGTCATTTTTCTGGATTGTCTTTGTTAGGAAAACCGAAACATTCTGATGTCGAATTAACAGAAAAATAGATATATGTATATATTATACATATGTATCTATTTTAAAAAGTGTTAGTATTTTCGTTGTGTATAGTTTATGGCAGTCTTAAGCTAGAAAGACACTTTTTCGACAATATCTGTCAGAATTAATGAAGAAATCCAAGCTGAGTAAATTTATTGATTTTTTTTAATGATATTATCTAAATACAATGGTATTTCTGGGATTTTAGACTAAGGCGTGCAAAAAATAAATATATTAATAGATAAAAATATTATGTGTGCGTGGACTTTTTCTAATGTCTTAAAATTACAGGTATTTCATATCTTAATTCTGTAATCTATAGATACAAGATATAAACAGATAAATATATTTACCCTCCGCCAAAAGACGTTTTGTGGGGTATTCATAAATATCGAAACTTATTCTTTAATATTTGCAAATTTCATTTCAAAAATTAGATAGAATTAATTTAGCTGGAAGGTAGTGTTACAAAAAATTAAAGAAATGTAGAACGAATCTGAATTAAATTTTATTTAAATAAATTGTTTAAAAAGGGATAGATACATAGTTGCACTGGCCAGGAAATATATTACAAACAAATCATAAAAATCCACTATTTTCATTTATTTATATCATTATGATGAGTGTGTGTAGAGAATTTAATTCTGAAAACTATTACAATTTCTATAGAATCAGTTAAGTATTTATAAAATTAAAGAGTTTAATTTGGATTCGTTCTATTTCCCTTCTCAATTTCTTAGTTACTGGGTAGCACTGTTACAAGATGAAAATAAAAAAAAGAAGATTACAAGGTTTTATTCAACATGTGTGGTTGGTTGTTTACATTTTGGTCTCAACATTCGATAAAAGAATTACAGGGAACATGCATTAACAGAGTAATGTTTACGTTAGAATTTATATTAATAAATACATGCATTTTCAGCCAAAATAAGTCTGAAAATATTTGAGCAAAAATGGACATGATCACAGAGTACTTATTGTCCAGAAATCTTTTTACCTGAACAGTAGGGTTTCCAGTCGCAAATTATGTTTGCGCAAATTTTTTATCGAAAAGGAATATTCAGAACCGTTTGCCAAAGTCAGAAAGACAGGCATGACCAAGGTTATAATGCAAGGAAAGTTATTTCACCACGCATATTTTGTACTGCAGTGTCTGTCTCTGGGCGCTGATGTAAACACAAGACGGATGTCGAAGCCTTACATGTGATCCATCTTTCACATAACAAATCAATGAAATATTCTGGTCATAGGAAAATATTATGTGAATTATCTAAATTATCAAAATTTAATGATTTTAACCTTCTCGGATACTAAACGAACACTGATGCATCTATTCATGTTTACAAATTCCGCCCAGAGAGAACTGGTTTCAATAAGTACGCATAGTATACGCAACTGAAATTAACTTTTCTTGCATTATAACCTTGGGCATGACAAGATATAAGAGAAATTACCATGCTCGCAAACTATAACTTTTCCGCAGTTTTATGATCTTTTGCTCTCATCGCAAAATTGAGCAAAAAAGAAACTTTGACCTTCAATTCGCATAACTTTTTTATTGCGTTTGAAAATCCTACTAAAATAAATATTGACAAACAGCCTGAAATTATATTTCTATTTTGATCCTACATGTTTAAACTTCAGGAAATTTGTAAATATCAAAAAAGCATATTCTTTAAGTCTTCAAAGAGAACATATTGAATGGAATTATCCAATTGAAGTTGTTATATTTACTTACATTTTAAATATCTTTTGAATCAGACAAATACCCTTTTTATTATTGTTAGATAAAAGTGTGGAGAAAACATGATTTAAATTGTTTAGCCAAATAATATTTTTATATTAGCATTATATATATATTAAAATTGTAATAAAAAGGATATTTATATAAAACTAACAGATTTTTTACAAAAACAAAATGTCTTTTGTTCTAGATTTAAGACTTATTACCTAAAGGCTAAAATTAAAGAGTTTTTAAGAGAAAGAATAAACCACAGACATTTTTATTTTCCATAATAAAATGTAACATTGAATGTGGAAATTCTGAAATATTTTCTTTTTATTCACCTTTAGTTCTGAGCTAGGAGTGTTGTTATCTAAGAATTAAAGCTGCAACAGGAATAATTTTGTTTACAACCTACATTTTTAATAATAAACTGTCATTGTTTTTTACCTATTGAAAGACCGAAAAGTTTTTTCTCTGTGTATAAAATTGTTCTATGATTAGAAGCAAAAACACGGGGCAATTGGTCGAATCTCTATATATATATGAAACTTTACATTGCACAGTGCACAACCAATGGGAACATCGGGGTGTTTGTAAAATAAAATAGTTTTCGACACGGAGAAAATACTTTTTAAAGTAAAAACCAATTGATTATGAACAGGAACAAATAAACTTATTACATAGGGTTCCCTTGATATAATTTTACCATATTGAATTATTAAAATTTTATTTCACCATTTTGTTCTACCAGCAACCTGATGGACCATCACCCTTCTCATTGTAATCATGGCATGGCATTGCGTCCTGGCATGATTGGTATACGTTTAATAAGAAAAGAGAAGTGTAATTTTGCATTAAAAAATTGATAATAACGAGATTTAAATGGTACGTTGAAAACTTTCAATTACGGAATGTGTAAGTTATAGAAATTCATTTTTTTATAATTTAAAAGTCATCTTTACAGTTTATTTTTAAAGCACGGGATATTGCATTTTGCAATAACTGTTTATTTTGTAATTTTAGGCTGCCAAGTTATATTTTTAAATGTAGGGACAGAAAGTATGCGGTTAAAACTATCTTTGGAATTTTACCTGTTAAAAAGTCTTGAAGTTTCAAATACTTAATGATTTTAAAGGACAAAATTATTCAGCTGCAAGAAACCCATAAATGAAAGAAAATTTCCTTACATGAAATGAAAGGAAATGTCTCTTAAAATCATCAAAATATTTAAACAATATCCAATCATGGATTCCTTAATGCGTTCTTCTAATTCATGCGGTGAAAGATATTCCGGTTGGCAGGGTATATATCCGTTGCAGGGGAGATATCCATTTCCGGTATACTGAATCCACAAATCAAAAAATATCAATATCTTTTGAAAGTCTAAAAATCTCTAAGAATTTTACTTTTATTATCAAAAATCCTCAAAATCCATGAAAATCATATTCACACGAAATCATACGTAATCTGAACCGCTGCCACGAAAAAGAACAATAAACGATCTTTCACGTAATAAAAATCTTCTATGAGTTATAATCTTGAATTAAATAACCTAAAGAACCCGAGGTTTAACACTTGGATTTCTAAAATTGTTTCACAAGATAGATATTTAAATTTGGGGGTTTCTAGAATCGTGGATGGCAGTGGCACAGTTCACAAAATCGTCACTTAATATTTAAAAACCACTTTAAATATGATTTTAAACTGGCACTTATAATTAAATTTTAATCCTAATATTAAGATCTAGTGTCTTTTTTTAGTGACTCAGTGGCCGAATTTAAAGAATTTGAGCGGCGGTTTAAATTTAAGCCGCGGCTTGAATATGGTTGGTTCCACTTAAAATTGTATCAAATGTTTCAAGATTTAAGCCGGCGCTTAATTCAAACCGGGTTTTGGCAGATTTAAACCGCGGCTCAAATTCTTTAAATTCCATCTCTGATTTATTGTTTTATTGTAATTTTGTGGCAATTCCTTTTCGTTAGAGCCAACGTTCTGTTTGAGAGGACGAAATGTTACAAGGTTTGGATCAGAAACAGGATCAACAAACATTATCTGAACAAACATTTTAATAGATTAAATTAGCTAATTGTCGACCACATAAATAAGCATTTAATTTATATCTCTTTATACGTGAAGAAAATGTATGCAATGAAACAAAGAGGTAACGGAAAATTCAACTATTACTAGGCTTTCAGGGCGCTTCGCGCCCATCTTCAATTTCAATTGAAAACATTTTCGCTTTGTATACATTATAAACAAAAAAACAAAAAAAAGCTCGCGGAATTTATAAAAAAATTCGTGGAGGCTAATTTTTGAAATTTTGATCTCCATTAACCTACCCTGGGGTCATGTGAAGTCCCACACAAAGTTTGGGCCCGATCGGTTCAGCTGTTTTGACGTTTTTTGGACACAAAAAAACAGTAACTCAGTCAAGCAAAGTATATATATAGATTACAAAAATCTGGAGCTAAGCTAGAACTTTAAAAAGAAGAGAATATTTTTAAATATCTACTATTTAAGTTTTATTTTACTATTTCTAAATACTTTTAATAATTAAATTTCCACTTACTTTGAACACTACAGTTAATGCAGTAAGAAGAATTAGACAGACCATACAAACAACAAGGGCAATATCATCCTTGAAAGATAATTAATAATTATTAATTGAAAAATTATTAATTTTGAAAGTTTCTTTTAAATGGTTAACTTTTCAAACAAAAATTTCGATTTCTGGAAAAAGTTTTTGCAGCATTTCAAGGAATTTTTTCTAAAGTGGTCGGCGACTATATCAATATAATGTAGTCGGATTTTATATATCATATATTTCTTCCCAATAGGCATTTTTCAAATTACAAGTTTACAATTTAACAAAGAGATGCTGTTGATTGGCAGTTTCTCTTTTTTTACATGTAAATGTGTCTCTGCTGTTTTAAAGATGTGTGAAATCAAAAAATTAAATAGAAAGTCGTCTTCGTTTTATTGATATATACGACGACGAATGTATATAAAATGAAATGGGACAAATTAAGAACCTGAAGAACCAATAGAAAAAGTGTTAATCAAGCTATTTATATTAAATAGAAAGTCGTCTTCGTTTTATTGATATATACGACGACGAATGTATATAAAATGAAATGGGACAAATTAAGAACTTGAAGAACCAATAGAAAAAGTGTTAATCAAGCTATTTATAAAGTTATGGATGTACATTTCCTACATTTTTATACATATTATTAGAGAAGGGGAGGAAGGCCAACCACACCAATCTCTAGTCCGAACCACATTCTCCTCATTTTCTCGTCCGAACCACCTCAAAATCCTCGTCCTTTCAATATTTTTTTTTAAGTGTCTAATCCTTCCAGATAAAACTATTTTTAAAGAATCGGGCCACGTTAGGACATAAATAAAATATCAAATTTTTGTAAATCGAAAAAAAAGTTTCAATTGAATTAAAGATTTGTCTAATGTCTTTAAAAATGTTCACCTTTTTTACGCGCATTTTTAAATATTCCTGGTGTAGAATGCCGCAAATAATTCCAAGTTTATAGAACTTCAATCTTTTTTGTTAACTTTAGTGAAAACCATAGAATTTTTCCTGGTGATTCCATGGGGAAAATTATAGGCAGAGGTATGCCGAATATTTTGTTATTTTTTCATATCACGAAGGTTAGCCATTACGGAGGTAGAAGAGATTTAAGTTTTACCTAAATAAAGTTTGACATCATTCTCATGGGTTTGAAGATTCCAACATGATATAATCATTGCAATACTTTAGTCCATCCATATTTTATGCCCTAACGTTGCCAGATTTAAAAAAAATAGTTTAATCTTCAAGAATTGGAAACTTTTTAACACAAAATAATCGAAGGATGAGGATTCCGAGGACGAGAAAATGAGGAGAATGCGGTTCGGACTAGAGATTGATGTGGTTGGCCTTCCTCCCCTCATTAGAGTATTAAGCTAATTTTGTAATAATATTCTGTAAGAAGTTTCCAAGCATTTTGCTTGTGCATTATTGAAGAAAGTGAGAAACTGTGCTTCAAAGTCTGATTTTCTAATCCCTATATCTGCTAAACTTAATATCGTAGACCCTAGATATTTTTAACTTTGAATTCTGTTAGATCATAAAATCTAAGTTTGAAATTTATAAGGTGTACACTATACAGGTAGATCTAAGAATTTAAAAAGTTGAGTTTACGGCAAAGACTAAATTCATTTTTAAAACATAATTTCATTAGATTGGTGTTTATTTACTCACATTTCGAGCTTGTTTCTCCTTTTCTGCTTTTTTTGCTTCTTCCAACTCTTTGGTAGATTTCAAGGGTAAGTCGTCTTCCTAGCAAAATGTTTCATTATTTATCCTCAAAAGATCATTTTTAACTCTTCTATAAACAAATTCTTTTAAACCTTCGGATTTAACTTGTATTGTTTCTAATATTTTAATACATTTCAAGAGTTAAAAACAGATTTGGTACTTTTTTACATTTTTTTCTATCGAAATATAATTCAGATGAATTCTAGATTAAAAGTAGATAGAAACAGTACAATGTAGTCCACAAAACGTCATAAATTTGAGCATTAAAACTGCAAAGAGAAATAACAAATGTCAAAAATACTAAACGTTGAATCTGAATTATTTTGAAGTTGTGATTGTTTTTCTTTTATCAATATTAATTATTTTTCCACCTTTAATATCTACCTATAAAGATGAAAAAGAGCTAAATAGAAAAAAATTAAAAATGATTTTCTGTTTCGCCCTATGAAATTTTTTTTTTACCCTAGATTCTTATACATTTAATCCTATTTCCGCCAGCAGGTCATATACATACAGTGAAACCCTTAATAACGAATACATCGGAAGAATTTATCAAATGTTGTCTTGACAATTTTTCAATGAGTTTTATACTATATTACGTAAATTTCAGTATTTGCCAAAATAAATAAATAGCCATGAATATGCGGGAACAATTTTAAAGAGTTCCATATGATCATTTAATCAAAAAACTAAATATTTGCAACATTCCACTATCAGAAAGTGAAGAATACGACATTTGATGAATTCTTTCGATGTATTCGTTATTAAGGGTTTCACTGTAGTTAAAGGCCGGATCGGAAGTGACACTCTATTTGAAGAGTGGAGTGTTTGATTCACAATAGTACACTCTAGATGTCGGACTAATTCTTGTTAAACTACGAAAATGCTATTAATTGTTAAACACTTTGTTAGCAAGCTGTTTTATATTGGAGAAATATTGATATTTACTTTTTAGAAGTCGTGGATAATAAATATTTCAATTTTTTCTAACCGCTTTGAACGTGAAATAATCTGTATTTCCAATGGACACAAGTATCGCAGGCTGACTACTAAGTTGGGTTGACGCTGTATACTAGCGTACGCTCCAAATTTACAGGAATTCTAACGTTATTAGGGAGATATAAACCGGGAGTTCTCTGTCCTCGATAAACAGTCAACAGTTTTTACAAATCGGACATTGCTATCTTTGCATGGAAGGTCACTTGAAATTACACATACAGTCCCTTTAAAGGCAGAATTACCTCCTGTTCCATTTCGATCCTATGAGACTGATCCAGCTCAGACATAGAAAACGTCATCTTCCACCAAAATCAAGCTTTCAAGATTTTAAAGCAAATGTACAAAGTATATCTAAAGCCACATTTTCAACTCTGAAAAAAAATATTTATTCATTAAACTTGGTTTCATTTTTTTAAATTTCCATGAGAAATTACTGTCAGTCATTTTGTATCCATTTCTCAAAATTTAAAATATCGGAATAAAAATAATTAAAAGGAACAAATTCAAGCTTTATAGTTTCATTGGCTTTCTAATTGTAACAAATTGGAAACCTTTTCATAAAAACCTTTTTTACAGAAAATATTTAATTTTCACAAGTTTTAAATTATAAAAAATGGTTTGAACAATCAGGTTGTGGTTTTTTAATTTTCAAAAAGATGTTTAGAAAAGATCACCATTACTTTAAAGAGGCCATTTTATCCATCGGATGTGATCATAAAATTCAGTTCTCTCCTATTTGATTTTAACTTTAAACCCAACTAATGGTCTAATTCCGACTTACACGTTTTAGAATTAGAAAAAGAAAATTAAGTTTAAAATTTTTGTTTACTAGTTTTATAAGGAGATATGGTAACTGTTAAAAAAAAATATCTTTCATATTTCCTATAGTGACCTTCCAAAGGAAATCAGTTTAAAAATTCAGTTTCTTCTATTAAGTTAAACCGCCTTAATAGGGAAGCGGTAATATCTGTTTTTTGTTAAATTGTATGTTCGATTACTTATAACTTAGGAACCCGGCCTGACCGACCTGCCTCAAATTTTGAATGGGTAACTCGCTAGGATTTTTTAAAATAGTTTTTGGAAAATGAGGGGACCAATTTGAATCAAAAATGTCTTGCATTCTGAAAACATGAAAAAAAAAATTATGTTTTTAAATGCATGATGACAGATAAAATCTAGCTAAAAATACTATTTTTAATAGATGAACCATTTATTAAATATTAAAGAATTGAGTCTTAAATTTTCTTTTGATATTTTAAACTTTTATAAGTTTTGAAATATCTTATATACCATTGGATAGCAAAGATATAGGTATTAAAAATCAATTTCATTTTCAATTTTTCCTTCGTACTTTTTGTCGGTGGATGCGTTTCAAACTAAAATAATATAAAAAAGACAACTTTAAAAGTTTAAAGATTGTTGAATTTTAGAACAAAACGCGATTCAATTCAAATAGAAGAAACTGAACGCATCTCTGCCTATTTAGTCCAGAGTGTTTATTGAGACCCATCAAATGTTTTCAACCCAGATATTCAGATTATAGAGAGTCCACATAGTTTGTAAAACTCAAAAATGGAATAAAGTCAGGAACATGATGGGATTAATTCAGGAACATGTGGGATTAATTCAGGGACATGATGGGATTAATTCAGGAACATGATGTGATTAATTCAGGGACATGATGGGATTAATTCAGGAACATGATGGGATTAATTCAGGAACATGTGGGATTAATTCAAGGACATGATGTGATTAATTCAGGAACATGTGGGATTAATTCAGGAACATGATGGGATTAATTCAGGAACACGATGGGATGAATTCAGGGACATGATGGGATTAATTCAGGGACATGATGCGATCAAGACAGGAACATGATGGGATTAATTCAGGGACATGATGCGATCAAGATAGGAACATGATGGGATTAATTCAGGAACATGATGGGATTAATTCAGGTAATTCAGGAACATGATGCGATAAAGTCAGGAACATGATGTGATTAATTCAGGAACATGATGGGATTAATTCAGGAACATGATGGGATTAATTCAGGAACATGATGCGATAAAGTCAGGAACATGATGCGATAAAGTCAGGAACATGATGGGATTAATTCAGGAACATGATGGGATTAATTCAGGAACATGATGGGATTAACTCAGGAACATGATGCGATAAAGTCAGGAATGCTGATCGTTAACGAATGGCAACTTGATTAACGAACGAAACCCCTGTAACTGATATTAGATATATAAAATATTCGATAAAACCAACGCTTAAAACGGCTACATTATGTGTCTGTTCGTTAGTTCAAGGTTGTTAAATATTAAACAATCTTGGTTTCGTTAATTCATCCAATTGCAACCGTTAACAAACATCTTGACAAATCATCAATCGTCCCCAGTCCTATGTATACATCCCTATAGAAAGTTTTTATGTACTTACTTAAGTCTATAACCAACAAAAAGAAAACAAAAAAGTTAGAAATATTGTGTGACTTTGTAAAAGAACTTTTTTATCCTTGATACAGAGGGTCGTAAAACAAAGTGTTTGAGATAAATTATTGTTTTGTACCAAAAATGTTAAAACATGTGTCGGAATAGAAAATGGCTCTTTTCCTATATTTGCTCCTTCAAATTGTTTAAGATGAGAAGAAGATATATGAAAGCAATTTCAACAATTCAACCTCACCCTTGGAAATCAACTGCATAGAATAATTGTTAAGATAATCTGTGCGATTAATGATTTGGAGTAAATTTGAATATTATTATTTAAATCCTTGAGGAAAACAAACAAACAAATTTCACACAATTTCAATAAAAAGTTTAAGGTTTGGGAATTCAGAAATTTGTGTAGATTTTATGTTGTGTATGGGGGGGGGGGAGTATTTAAAATGACAGAATTTTTGACGATCTAATTGTTCATCCTGTATTTTCAAATACCATTATGCAATGCAAAATTAACTTTTTTAAAAGCTGTTTATGGAAATATTAATAAAAATGAACCTAAAAATAGGTTTTCATTAAAATTGTTCTTTTTTAACGTAAAAATGTTTGTGTTAAACTTGAATGTCTCAAAACACCCCCCATTACTATTGAGAAGGCGCAGAAAAAAAAATTATACTCTGTCTCTGTTTGATGCAAAAAATAAAGCAAACTCTCATATAATTTAGTCAAAGAAAAAGTATTTCTAATAAAATGTTTCAAAAGCTACTGTCAAAAATCAGTTAAAATTAAAATTATGGCTTTTTTTAGCTTAACATAGAGCCAGGGCAATAGAAGAACAAGAACTCAGAGTTTTCTAAGTTAGAGGTCAACAATTTATCACAAGAATTATTTTGTGACTTTCAACCAAGTTTTCGGAACTTTGGTAATTGACAGTATTAATAACAGCAATCGTTATGATATGTTGACTCTGTTCATATCAGAAATAAGACTTGGAATTAAAAATGTCAGAAGACTCCCTCCAGAATAGATAGTTATTCCTGAGGCCGAATTTAAAGAATTTGAGCCGCGGCTTAAATTTGAGACGCGGCTCAAATATGATTGGTTTCACTTAGAATTGTGTTCAATGTTTCAAGATTTAAGCCGGCGCTCAATTAAAACTGGTTTTTAGCGGATTTGATATTAAATTCGGACTCTGGGGTCCAACATTTTAGGATAAAATAGAACAAAAGGGATCAAAAGCTCCTTATCACTCTCTTTTAGGACACCCCGTACTTTTAATACGTGTGTGCCCAACTTTTAAGATTAAAGGGGATACGAATAAAAAACTGTCTAAACTACCAACTTAAAAAAAGAGAGAAATAATTGATGATAGGTTTAAAAAAGAAGTATGTAAATCATTCTTTATTGCACTGTTATCGTCCATTTAAACAAGTATTTTTTTATTCAAGGAATCTCTGTTGAGATTTTTTATCCGAACAGAATTTTATCAAGCAGTTTATTTCAAATAATAATATTTGTATTTAACACTTGTTTACATAACACAATGTTCAGATATGTTCATGTCGTACAGCAATTGTAAATAAACAGAGAAACAGTAAAACCTTTCAATATCAAGTTTGTTCCTACTTTTTGTGTATGTAAAATTAATGATGCAAATTAGATTTCTAATTTTCTTACAGATTTACAAATCCAGCTGAAGTGATAACAAAAAATTAGAAGGAAAATAGATATTCCTGTATATTGAAGGATTTTAAAGAAACAGAATAAAATAAGAATATAAATATTTTTTTAGGGGTGGCCTATACTTCATTCTAGGCGGGGTAAGGGGTGTTATTTATAAGGTATCACATAAAGCAAGGAAAGAAACATTGTTCCCATCGTCACTGAAAATTGCTCCGCCACAAAACCACACTTTTTTTTTATATTACTTTGATTGAGGGGGGGGGGCATTCCAATAGAATATCTTTAGTTATTCGCATCTCCCCCCCCCTTGTATATGAGTCCTTTAACCTAAAGCAAAAAACAAACAATATGTTAAGTATTTTTCATTAATGGACAGGATTTTTATTATTTTTAATAACTTTTTGTTATATAAATAACGAAGGGAACCCTGAAAACATTTTTACCTTAATCTTCTTCATCATTAAAAACTAAAGAAATAAGTTATATTATCGTTTATTGATTTGAAAAAATAATCAGTTTTTATTTTTTTTTGTTTAAAGGGAGTGTTCACGAAAAATGAAAGGGGGTATAGGTTTACGGCGAAAAATAAGCGCTTTTGATCGCTACTAATCTTACTTCTATCTAATGCGTCTATAAGGAGAAAATTGTTAAAAACGACTCACACCCCTTTCATTTTTTTGCGAACACTTCCTTTAAACTCTAATCTTTAAATCCGGCACGTACATAACCTAAAGAAAAAAGGTAAAGTTTTGGGGATTTCAAAAAATAATATAAAAATAAAAGATATTAAGTAGAAGAAGTTAAGTTTCTAATGGGTCAATATTCTTGCATAAATTAAAGGTTTAAGGTCGGATGCAATTTCTTTAAACTTCATGCATATTTATATATCGGGTTGTTTAACTAAAGCCAAATTATTTGACACACTATTTTTTGTTTAGTATCAAAATTGTGTCAAAATATTTAGCTTGCACTAAAAGAGAAAATTTACATTAATGGTTTCTGTGTATGCACTTTAAAATGTTTACTATATAGAATTAGCATGCAAAATGTTTATGTAATGTACATTGTACATAAATAATTTAATTACGAACTACTGGTACATGCAGTCATACAAAATTGAGCGGAGCTTTGTACTCATAGATCACAATGCAGTAATTAATTTTTATTAATTTTCTCACGATTTTTTTTTGATACTTCATTTTTGGAATAAAACGCCGGCCTGAATTAATATTTATAAAAAAATAAAAAATAAATTGGTATCTTTCGAAGATTTTGCATGGTCCAATGTAGCATTGGAAGTGGAAGAAAATATTTAAAATCGGAACCTAAAGAAATGCTAATAATCAAGAAAAAAAACTTTAGTAAAATGATCTTAAAAGAGATTATTGACATAATTTTAACAATTTAATGATTAACATGTGGAAACTTTGCCAAGAAACTAAAGTGTGCAATATTATATATTAAATATGAAATCCAATTATAACCAATACAAACTTGTATGCGGTTAAAATAAGAATAAATCCCTCAAAGCGTACTGTTGTTAATCGGACTTGACACTCTGCACATGGATGGTAACTTGAATTTACGTGTACGCTCCCTTATTAAATGAAAACCAATTCCCTAATTTAGTTCTACCAGCAACCTTCAGGACCATCTCCCATCCCATTGTAATCATGACAGGGTAAAGCGTCCTCAACACATTGATTCATTTTAATTATAAAATATTTGTAAACATTAATAAATAATAAAAATAGGACATAATGAAAAGTATGGGACAGGAAAACTGTCTCGACATTGCTTATAAAGGCCTTATTACACTGTATTAGACCAAGTGAAGAGAAGAGAATATATTTCTACTCTGTGGTTAAAGTTCATTATTGTCTCACAGTTGGAAACCTATCAGAGCTCGACGGGAATCAAACTAATCATATTTTTTAGCAAAAAGGTATTTTTTTTAAAAAAAGAGGATTTGAGTTTTTTTCACAAACTTAAATTTGCTAACCCTAATCTTTGCAACCTCAAGAAGGCGTAAACCTTTGATATTTCAAACTTAGAGTATTTGATCTAACAGAATCCGAATTGAATGAATTTGAACCGTGTCTTAAATCCGCCAAAATCCGGTTTCCATTGAGTACCGGCTTAAATCTTTCAATATTGAATGCAAATTTAAGTGAAACCAACCATATTTGAGCCGCGGCTCAAATTCTTTAAATCGGCCTCAGAATTCATAGTTTGAAATATCTAAGGTCGGTCAAAATATTACAAATAAAGCTGTTTCGTGACATCTAAATGTATTTATAATACAACGTCATAATTTTTATTTGTTATCGCTGTATCTGATAATCTGTGGGAAAAAAGTAACGTTTTTGTTTCAGAAACTATAAAAATGAATAAAAAAATGAAATTTTTCCTTCATTCTCTCTTCAAGATCTTTTTTTGACAAATGATCTGGTTGACAAGGTACATATCCATTACAAGGCAGGTATCCCATTCCAGCATACTAACATATTAATCATTACTTGTCATAATCTATCATTAAATAATCCTTATATCTTTGCAACCCGATGGTGCAGACTTTTAATATATAACTATGAATTCAACGATGTTTCACATTTCAACGGTAAAGGCCAACTTTGATATTTTATCTAGTAGAATTCATAGCTTGAAATATCTAAGTTATAAGACATCAAGTTTCAAAAATAAAAGAAATAGAAAATTAGAGTTTGAGACAAGTAGTCAGTTATAGATTCCAATTTTAATTTCTCCGAAAAAAGGTTTAATAAAGTTTTTTTTGGTAAAGAGAAATTTTGCAGAAGGTTCACTGGGCATTATTTGGTTAAAACTTTGTATTCTTCTTTTTGACATTTTTATGAGTGCAACACGAATAAATAATATATTTAAAGCAATTATGAAATGATAAAATTTGACCAAATCAATACATATTTAGGATATAGGAAATTAATTGAATATCTAAATTTTTTATTAGATTGTTCTTGCACTGTGAAGTTATTTTATTTATTATTTAAAAATGTTCATGCTTGCCATTTCAACCGAATTCACGTTCTGTTTCAGAGGCTTAAAGGTGACCTGATTAGGATCCGGTGCAGGGTCGATAAACATAATCTAAAGCATAAAATAAAATTAATGTTACCAAAAAAAATATTTTATAACAACTTTGCAAGATTAGACATTTAGTGGTTAGGGTGAATGAAAGAGATAATTGGTGGTTCAAAGTGTAATTTAAAAACACTAGAAATTCAAGGCGCTTCGCGCCCTTCTTTCTAGCCTTAGAGGGCGCTTCGCGCCCATCTCCTAAATTAATTGTGAACATGTTCTCTTTGTGTACATCGTAAAACAAAACAAAAATAATTCGCGGATTTTCAAAATTTTTAAAAATTTAATGACGATCGAATTTTGATGGAGACAAATATTTGAAATTTTGATGATTCATAAACCTTCCCTGGAGTCCCTAGATGTCCCACAAAAATAGGGTGTATCTAGAAAATATTTGGTGATACAGGGTGTTCGGAAAAGATATTAGGTTGTATAAGATGTACAGGGTGTATGTAAAGTATTACCTTAAATATGACTGTGAGAACAGTAAGTAAGACTAGAATCACCATACAGACAACAAGAGCAATATCATCCTAAACAGTATTGGATTCTTTGAAATTTTACAATACTCTTGAGTTTTCCTAATCGTCTTTGCTGTATAAATCCGACTTTTTAAAAATAATGTAGCCACAGTTTGTCTAATTTTAAGACTTTTGATCCCGGTGATCAGTTAAAGTTTTCGTAAGGTTGTCTTCATTGTCAAGGGGAAAAATTGAAAAACAGTTTAAATGTCATTTTTAGTATTTTCTTCTACTACGATGTCTAAATAAATAGCACGACCACTGCACAAAGAAAGGCGAAATTATATTTTCCCTAAGAATTGGATTTCCCTGGTTAGTTGGTTAGGGAGGGTAGGTAGGATTTAACAACAATTCTTGTAAACTTTAATCATACTTTATCAACAAGGAATAGATAAGAGAAGACACTGAAGGCTAGAGAAAGGGTTTTTATAGTTTACTTTTATAAGATCAACGAAAAAAAAGTGGCATTAAAAAAGGGTTAAAAAGAATCAAAAGACAAAATTTGAGAAAAAGTTTTATCATAGTGACAGAAGGAGGAAAGATTTCTTAAACAAATCCGCTGAACTATCGTTTCCATCCTATCTTCTTTATGTATTGTAGATTTTCAAAATGTAACTTTGGTTTATAGTTCTTACATTTCTTGATTGTCTCTTTTTTGCTTTTTTCTTCTCTTCCTCCTGTTCTTTAATAGATAAAACTGGAGTATCCTCCTCCTCCTAAAATTAGCTCAGCCTTAACAAAAGTTCATAAATAAAAAACAAAAATAAAAATTCCAGAATTATGATTTAAATTGAAAAATAATAAGTACGAACAATTAACCTCCTCTTCCATCTTTATTCGATGAGATTGATCCATCTCAGTCATGGAGAAAGTCATTCTTCTTGTATTTAGAGGACTAGGAACAAAATATTCACACTCTCACACGAAATCTATCAGAATTTTTCATTTGTAAAGTTAGACTTTGAAATATACGTATCCAGGAATACTAAAAAGGTTAGAAGTTTAAAAATGTCCCAAACCATCAGCAATTTAAAGAAGACTTGGTTGGTGATGAATTGTGTGAATTGCTGCTAGCTTAATTGCCCGGCGTTGCCCGTAGAATTAAAAAATTGGAATAACAAATTTTCATCTTAAAGAAAGATTCAATTTTTTAAGCCTATGTTACACCCATGGTACCCATGGGTTCCCTAAAATTTGGACCAGCCGTTTGGCTAGCTATAGCTCACAAATATATATACATAAATAAATGAGCTTTATTCTATAGCATTTAGGCCAATAGCAAACTGTGGCTTGAATTATATTTTATTTAGATTTAAATACAAAACTAAACATGTTACATGTTGAAGGATTTGAAAACTAAACATGTTACATGTTGAAGGATTTGAAAACTAAACATGTTACATGTTGAAGGATTTGAAAACGAAAAAATTACAGAAACGATAAATAAATTATGTTATGGGCGTAAAAATAAATGTCGCATATATTAGCATAATTTTACATATATATATATATATATATATGCATATATATTCGTTAACTATTCTAAACTAATTTTAACCACATAATCAATATATTTATAATATATCTTTAAAATCTTGAGAATTACATAAAATAGTTACCTGTAAGCAAATATCTATAATAGCAAAATAAATTTAAAGCTGAGTAATCTTTATTTTGATTATCAGATTTGAGACTACAGCACCAACGGTTTACGGGATTTATACTTGGACCATTTGTTAAAAGTCTGAAATGAAAACTTGTTCATTTGAAAACTAAACTTACTTTATTCTTCATATTAAAGAATATGACACCGTGAGCCCATTCATTTGTGTAATTTATGTAATGACTGTAATGTATAATATTCTGAAAATTTAACTACAAAGATTTGAAGTACATATTTTCGTTTACTTTCTAAGGAACCTGGAGAGGTGTAGGATGAAAGAACAATACCAATATTAGTATGAGAGAGAAAAGGACATTATGCAAATTACATGAATTAAAATGTTATGTTGATATAAAAATAAAGAATAATTGATATAGAAGGAAAAGTTGTTTTATCTGAGTCTTAATCCTGGGATATTGTTGGAATATTCTCAGGAGAATTAGAAGGGAGAAGGGAAATATATCAGTTCTAATAAGTTATATATATATTATATATACAAAACAGTCTGAGGGTTAATGTCATTTCTTATGTAAAAAAATCAAGATATATCTAGTATGATTATAGTGAAATTGTAAACACTTTCTTTTCATTCTATTGAAGCGTAATATACGCGGACCTTTTGAATTTAAAAGGTCCCTAAATCATTTTTTACTTTAACTTCAAAACACATGCCTTTTTAAAATCATTTTTTACTTTAACTTCAAAACACATGCCTTTTTAAAATCATTTTTTACTTTAACTTCAAAACACATGCCTTTTTAAAATCATTTTTTACTTTAACTTCAAAACACATGCCTTTTTTAAATCATTTTTTACTTTAACTTCAAAACACATGCCTTTTTAAAATCGATGAAGTTAAAGAAAGTTTTTTACCATGAAAATGTAAAGGGTCTTATTGTTGACGAGCTCAAGTGCGCGGTGTTGACAATGAAATTTGAAAAAACACTTGTAAAAGAAATTTTGAATTTGAAAGAAAAAAAACTCAGCCAATTCGGTCCAGCCGTTCGGCCAGCTATAGATAACATATATACACAAATATAAATATAAATATATATACAAATATATATATATTCTTAAAATAAGTAACGAACATTTTATATTGTTTATTAATATAGTTTATTCCTAGACACATATATATAATATATACTAGCTGAAGGGCCCAGAGTTGCCCGTGGAAAATAATAAAAATTTGAAAAAAAACGAAATTTTCTTAGCCTATGACACCCCCCCGGCCACCCATGAGGGGTCCATACCAAGGATGTAATGCAAGGAAAGTTAATTGCGGTCGTGTATACTCTGCGTACGTATTGAAACCAGTTCTTTTTTGGGCGGAATTTGTAAACAAGAAAAGATGCATTAGTTTTCGTTTAGTATCTGAGCAGGTTAAAAGCATTAAATTTGATAATTTTGATAATTCACATAATAGTTTCCTATGACCAGAATATTTCATTGATTTTTTTTATGTGAAAGATGGATCCCATGTCAGGCTTTGACATCCGTCTTGTGTTTACATTACCGCCCAGAGACAGTACACTGCAGTACAAAAGATGTGTAAACTTCTGAAATAACTTTCCTTGCATTACATCCTTGGTCCATACAAAATTTCAGCCCATTCGGTCCAGCCGTTTGGTCGGCCAGAGGGAATATATATAATATATGTATATAAATTTCTTGTTTTATTTTATAGATATATGAGTCAAGAGCATTATTATATAGATTTAGAGATTTCTTGAGTTATTTTTTGTTGATAGATTGGCTCGAAATAGATATTTAAATATTTTGAATATAATTCACTAATAACATGAAAAATATAAAAAAAACACGTTCAGTCCGGGGACTGCAGATATTGTAAATATTAATTTAGAAGGAAAGTTTCTACAGAAATCCTACAACAACAGTTTAACAACAGTTTAAATATAAACTTAATACTTCAGTTAGTCGCCAACCTATATTTAGATTTTCTATAAAATATCAAAATTACCTTTCGGTTCATATTATCTACGGCATTAACTTTTAAATTGATGGTAAAGGAATATGAAAGGGGGTATAGGCTGACACCTGTGAATCTCAGGAGTTGAACGATATCTATGAGACATCTAGCTAATTTTCTTGTCCTGTCCTGTCTAAGTTTCTTAGGTTTCATCCTATACATTTCCTTAAAGAAATAACTTTAACATATTGTTTTAAACGCTGATAAAACTTCCTAAACTAATATAGTGTCAAGTTGTTGAGTCTCAATGATACTCGATAGCACCTATATAATATAATAGTTTTAATGCATTTCTTACTTTCAATAACAAACTATTTTTGTTCGTATAACCTTTTATTGATAAAACAATGCAGTTAATATTCTACACCAACTTATAGTTTGTAAGTTAATATTAGATTCATCGTCTAAAGAATAAAAACAATGTCAACTTGGTTTCCGTAAAAGTGTAAAACTGTCGTTGGAGGAATGTAAACAAACTCAGGCTGAGCAAACTAGCTTTAACTATGTATGTAAGTCTAAACTGTATTCAATAAACTTAATCACGGTTTGATAAAAAATAATTCTTTGAAGTGAACGTTATGTCATGTAATATTAAAAGTAAGAACATATTACCCAAACAAGTTGAAAATATTTTTTAAAAACATTTTCTGGAAGAAAACAAAGACGAAAGATAATACATATAATTTACCGTGGCACATCTTTCATAGAACTTGGTTTCACTCTGATCAAATCTTTTGGGTTAAACTTCCATTGTGCCTTCAATCTTAACTTAAATACTTTTTTAAAACTATTTCTTCAATAAATTTTCACACTAGAATCAGAAAGTTAATAATCTGAAGTATACTAAACAGTTAAAAACACGACCGAATGTACAATTCTATATTTCATCTTCAGACCTGTTAGCTCTGTGAGCGAAACTTTTAAATCTAAAATTTTTGCCTTCAGCGCTCAGACGGGTCCCCCCTTGGATGGTTTAACCTTAAACGTTGGGCACCTTTTTTTTGTAGACAGTGCCAAGAGTCAACATCTGACCCCCAACTTAAGCCGTTACCAATTTTATTGGACATTTTACGCAGTGGATCTCGACGTTAAGCGGTTATCCAAAGAAGAGTTTAACCCTGTTGTTAGTTAAGCGAGAGACTAGAATCCAGAAATAACATTTTCCAGAAAACAGAAAGAACAGAAAGGATTGAGGTCCGAGCAAATGTAATTATAAAACATCATAGTATGTTGAAGGGAAAGCAAAAGAACAACCAAACAAGAAAGGTTAACATCAACCCATATTGAAGGTCTACGAAATCAGGTTGCAAATAAATAAGTATTACAAAATAAGATTGTTACCATTGTAAAAAGTTCTTTTCTATATATATATTAAATAGCATATATAATATAAGTATGTATTCTATATATACTATATTCAGAAGGTTTATAAAAAGTTGAATTTTAAATCTGTCTTTACGTGTAAAAATGTCATGAGTGGGCAGAATAAAATGAAAGTCAGCGGAAGACAATTAAAATCTTCTATTCCATTTTACAATATTAAGAAAATATTCAAATAAAAGTTCTAAAGAAGAAATTCTTCGACACACTATACTTCAGCTTTCGCAGCAATAAATTAGAGTTAGCTTTCTCCACTATTCTGGCATTCTAACATTTATAAATGATACAGTAGAAAGATATAAAAAAAACTTTAATATCAGAAGTGCATTGGAAAGAAAGTAAACTGTTAAAGGATAACCATAACGGAATTTTTACCCTTACACCATTTTAATCTTCAATTTGGGGGTTAATTTATAAAAAATTGTCTTATTCCCTTATTTAATAAATTATGCCAAAAAGTTCTAGCAACCACTGTATTTTAATCTAAGGGCATTTATGAATTGTTGAAGTAATCAATATTTCAATTTTATTTTAATTATTATCTGCATTTAGGCTTGGTTAAGTAATAACCTTGTGTTTAATTTTCCAAATCATTTATTATTTATAATCTTCGTGATCAAATATTTAACTATTCCTCTACGTTGCGTGCATTTCTATTCTATTACTAGCGGGAACCCAGCTTTGTCTGGAAATAAACTTTCGCTGGAAAAGTCCACCCATTCTTTTAATTTAAAAATAAAGCTTAGAACATTTCTTGAGTTGTGATCGGAAATAAAAACAGACAAACAGAGATTACTAATTTATATATATTTATATATAGATATTCTTATTCCCAATAGTTCACCTTTAAGAATTTGAGAAAATTATGATTTCCACATTTTATATTTAAGATATCCAATGTTCCCTACATCCAATATTGCAGAACATAATCCAGTAATTCAGTATTTTCTAGAATTCCATATAGTATTCCAGTATTCCATTATTCCTTTTTTTCAGAACGTAATCCAAGAATTCAATAAAGTATTGCAGAATTGTAGAACTCCATAACTCCAGTATTCCCTAATGTATTCCAATATTCTATAGAAGTCCATCAATGACAGAATTGCCTAATTCCATTATTCAAGAATGTATTCCAGTATTGCAGAATTTCAGAATTTTAATCCTTTATTTGAGTATTCTCTGTAAAGTGTGTTGTGTATTGAAGTATGCAGGTTCCTCAAGGTTGTTCCATCAAGAATATTGAGACAAAGTTTTGTCAACTTTTCCAGAAAACAACATGTTTCTTGGGAGAGAAGGAAATATGTCCACCACATCCTCCCCAATTCTCAGAATAGTTCCCCATCTCACTGCAAACTACACAGAGGGAAAAGGTCAAATTTATGCGACATTATTAATAAGACTTTGTGACCTCGTACCTCCTCTAGTTTTCATTTTACACACAAGGATGAGAAAATTTATTCAGTTTTATATTAGAAATTATAAACAGTTTTGTTCTTCTCAATACCTCTATAATTAGAGGAGTTATTATTGAAAATATAAAAGATTTCAATCCAACGTGATATTTACTTTATTTTGAAGTGTCCTTCCTCCTCGGTCCTCTTGAAAATAATAACACCCCAGGTTCTGCCAATTGCTTTTAAATGTTCCCTTTAACCTTTCAGCTTAAAACTCCCCAACCCCCATTGCACAGTGTTTCATATGTCTAGATTTAATGGTCACAGCCAATACTTTCAAAATCTTTTTTAACCATTTTGTGTGGATTTATCATTTTTATTCTCTTTTGAGGGCTAAACATTATCAATGATAAAGTATCTTAAGACCATTACGTTGTGTTTGATAGATTTTTAACCAAAGATAAAAATATGAATAATATATTCCAATATTACCTGGATAATGATATACATATTATTATTGAGTTTCAGGTAACAAATGTTAATATGCAGACTAGTAAAACACAATTATTGGGGAGGGAGGGAGGGGGGGGGGGGAAGGAGAGATTGTCCCTTGAATCAAAATCAAAAGACAAAAGAAAATGGTTAATTCTTCATTCGTATGCATCCATTATTCTGTCAGATTCTGTAACAACAATAGATTCATTGTAATAGAAACCATATATAATACAAATATAATGTTTTTTCTTTATAAAACATTAGAAGATCAAAGACAAAATCATACCAAACTACAAGCTGTTTAGTGTTGTTTCATTTTTTAAAACTTTTAATAAAACTTTTGTTAAAGTTTGCCTGTATTGTAGCAATATTTTAATCCTAAGAGAAAAAAAGAAAAACGAACCAAAAACGCATTTTAACATGTTCTTTTTTTTACATAGATTTTTTCTCCCTGACTGGAATTTACATAAATCTAGTTTGAAGTGAAGGTAGAACACTGTGAAGTATAATAATAGTAATAATAATAATGATAATAATAATAATGATAATAAGTATACTGTAGAGTTTAATAAAGTTGGAAGTATAAGGAGACACTCGGAAGTTCACCTTAGAGTTTCACAAACTGGAAGTATAGGGAGTATCTGGGAAGTACAGTTTTAGCGAATACTCTTAGTTTTCTTTTGTAGAATTGAAGTTTTAGAATTTTAATGTTTTCCTTTTTCAGAAATCTGTGATTTTTGAACAAAATCTCAACAAGAGTGTGATTACTGGAATTGTATGTGTGGAATAACTGGGAATTATACTGTAGAGTGTAGAGTGGGATAAAGTTAAAAGTATACGGGGAGAATTTATACTAATTATACTGTGTGCAGATTATAGTTTAATATTTGAAATAAAAAAATACAGTTTTCACAGGTCGGAAATAAAAAAGCACAATGTGGAAAGGAAAAAATGTAAAGGTTGGAAAGAAGAAATTGTAAGAAAATTGTAAAATATATACAGTTTGAAAATGAAAAATTTACAGGTTGGAAATTTAAATAAAATTGTACTGGTTGAAAAGAAAAAGAATTTGCAGATTGGAAAGAAAAGGGTAAAGATAAAAAATTACTAACTTCTAATGAATCAATGAAGTCTAATACAATTGATTAATTTGAATAAAAAGGACAAGGTTGAGAGCTATTTGATTTCTTTTTTGACCTAAAGTCTAAATCACATTTTTACAGGCTGTGTTTCTCGAATTTAGTAAAGCAGTTTTGTACAAATCAATATTTTATATTTCTTGGATTAAAATCCACACAACTATGATACTCTACTACATGCATATTTATAAGTAAGAGTATCCATGCTTACAATATACGCCAAAAGAAAAACTAGGGGATTTCGGTTTCGTCTTAAATTCCCGTCACACAAACACATCATTTTTGAAAAAATTCATTCAGAGAAATTTTTTAAAAATTTCTCTCAGAAATTCATTTTACATCTATTTATATTATATAATTTGAAGAAATCCAACAATTCTGAAAGTAACTAAAACCTTGATTGGATAATCCGCCAAATATAAAATTGATTCTTTAAAAGTTTATGTTTCGAATAAAAGGCCAATGTTCTGCAATTATAATTAACATATTAACTGTAGAATGTCAAACATGCATACTTTACACAGGTTATGTACTGTATTTGAATATTTCATTTTCTCAGGGATAAAACCAAAATTTGAAAATTTGAATAATTCTGAACTGTGTGCACAATGTTGTTACTGTAAACGGTTGCAGTGTAGTGTGTGGAGGTTATGATTAGACTGGGTTGGAGGATTGAGGATTGGTATATATAGAGGTTGAACCAGGGGATGGGCAGAGGATGGGTAGAGGCGGTACTGAGGTTACCCTACACCTGGATATTGGGTTTACCAATATATATTTATATAAACATGTGCTATGTAGTAATGTTTATTGTTTTAAACTTCAAGCATTACTTGCCCAATTAACGACAGTGCCTTTTCAAAACTGAAAGTTCTCATTCTTGATGATACATACAAACTTAGTGTTCTGTCATTTATGCATGAATACTTTCATGTTAACCTTCCCTCTTCCTTCAAAAATATGTTTAAGTCTCTTGCTGTACCGCGAATCGAACAAAATCATATAAATCAGGGTTTTAAACAAAAATCTTTAAAGCTTTCCGTCCGCAATGTTACCTAAATTGTGGAATGCAATTGAAATTGACCTTAAAGAAACTAAATCTGCAAAAATATTCAAACAAAGAGTAATCAATATTTATCTTGAGAATTATGAGAGGTTTAAATGCAAAAAAAACTTTATTAGCTTATTTGTGTTTGTGTATCCACCATCCTTAACACCCTGGATTTTAATTTATCTCTACATTAATCCATCTGATCTCACCCTGCAACAGATCACCTAACAATCTCCTTCCTTCCAATTAACTCCTTATCTATCAAAAAACATACATGAAATGTGTAATCGATTATATTCAGTATCGTTAATTAACTTAGGGCCAACCACCAAAAAAAACCTACCCTGGTTAGGCGGGTCCAAACTGCATAGTAGATTGTGATTGTTTATTTGTAATATCTCATGCTTTGTAGTTGAATAAAAATATGAATTAAACCTTTATCAAGTATCAATATAGAAGATACCGGGAGAATCGGGTCTGCAACTCTTTGAAATAATAAGGTCTTCAGGGGTTTTGGAATTGAACTAAAAAAAAACAAGTAAATGGTATTGTTCTAATATGGTATAGTAAAAGAGTTAAAAGTATTTCATGTAGGGCCAAGAACAAAAGGTTTTTAAAATCTTGCCTGAATCTTGTTTAATTAATCTTGAGCATTATTCTTTACTGACAACAAAAGGAATTGAGTCTTTGCCACAAACTCAGATTTTCAAATCCCTATATCTTTGCATATCTAAGATCAAATAATATAAGTTTGAAATAAGGTTTTAATCATCCGGTTGCAAAGATTGAAAATTTGAGTTCGTGGCAAAGACTCAATTCCTTTGAGAAATACACGGATTTTACATCTTTAACTGCTTTTTAATCTTTTAATAATTTTATAATTTATTTCAATTTTCCTTTACATAAACTCCAGGAAATGACACTTACAAAAAAGTTTTTACAGCGTTTTGTTCTCAAGTTTGAGTGAATGATTATATATTGAGATTATTAGCAGTTAATGATGTAAACTCCATGTAATCAAAGTAATTAAGTACCACAATGAATAATCTGAAAGAAATTGCATTTAAAGTTTTTTATGTACAAAAAAATACAGTCCACCTAAAAAAATAACAAGAGTTTCCTTTGAAACGTAACTTATCATAAAACGAGTTCAACATGAATAAGATAAGCTCGCAAATGCAAAACTAAATTGAATTAATTTTTTTTTCACTTCACAAACCAAAGCTAATGAACAATAAGAATAGGTCGAAATCTGTAGAATTGGTTAAACTTTAACATTTCTGCCGTTTCAAGTTCAAGAGAAGGGGTTCAACTTGATTCAACTACCTTTTGCTACTCCTTGAATTTGGGTTCCATGCTTCCTTAATATTAATTAAGATAAACTTTAAGCTGTCATGTTTAAAAAGAATTTAAATTTTTTCTAATATATATTTATTCTTGGGATAACTGTAATATAAAATTTTTAAATCTTACAAGTTATTTTTCAAATATGTTCTGAGTAAAATAAATAAAATAAATTAATTTTCACGTAGCTACTTGATCTTTCGTCCTGTTGATCTTCTTTCAGCTTGACTCCTCTTTTTGTCTTTAATTTTTACAATCTTGTCAAAATCTTGTCTCAGAGAATCCTTGTAGTCTTGGAATCCATCGTCAAGGTGCAATTTCTCAGGTTGAGACTGGGGTTTCGGGATTTTCTTGCTCAGGGTTTTCATTTGGGGTTCTTGGAGATTGAATATCCAGTCCTGAAAAATTACTTCATATCCTTGTTCCATCGGTTTTGTCCCTTGGGATATCTTATGCTTTTTAAATTCTTTTAATGGTTTTGATTCCTTGTGGACCTCTAATACTGATTCTACAGGATTCTCACTCCTATCCGTCTCAAGTTCCATCTTTTTAACTGCTGGATGTGGAACTGGGATTTCTGATTTGTTTTCCTTTCCTGAAACATTAGCTTTTCCGGAGGCTAATACTTTAACACCGGTTTTAGGGTTTTTTTTAGAAGATGCCTTAAAGGCTGCCTGTCTCTTTGCTTCAGCAGCTATGAAGGATGAATTCTTAGAGGATGTTTTCTTGGGTGACTCAGAGGATACTTTTGGAAAAGTTTTTATAGTTGTAGTTCCGCACTGAAACATATCAAGTGAAGGAATACAAGTAGTAGAGACTAGAATATCTATGTCCTCCAACCTATCCTCGGGAACGTGAAAATTATGCCTGAAAGGATGGAAGATATCCGCCATATCTTCAACTTTTACAGATCCTGGGTTCTCTAGAACAAGGTTCAGCTCTTCAAGGTATCTAGTAAAATATTCAAATATTTCCTCAGCAGCAGGTTGCTCAGTTCTTTTCAAGTTTTTCTGCACAGCCTCAGAGTATGTTTTAGGTCTAAAGTCCTTAGATATAGAAGATTTAATTAAGTGTTTCCTCAGTGCTCGGTTAGTTTGCTTTTTAGCTCTTTGCTTCTTTATTTTTGTTTTTGCAAGATTAGCTTTCCAATCAGAAAAGATGTCCTCTGGTATCTCAAAATTCTCAACCTGCTTCCTAACAACAAGGAAATGTTTTTTACCTTTTGACTCGAATTCTTTGAGCGCAAACTTTCTTCTTTCTTTTCTTTCCAGCATTCGTTGTGTGGAATTACTTCCCCTTCGTCCTTTTACTTCCTTTTTTATTTTTACCGACATTTCCTTCTTTTGAAAAGTATTCTCCCATTCAGAGATCAGACTTTTTCTAGATCTGTGATCTACAGTAAAATCCTTCAAGATGTCGAGCATCTCCTCCTCCTTTTCCTTATAAGTTATTGCTCTCCTGGCTGGAAAATCGATCATACTGAGCAGAGAACAGATTGGTTTCCACAAATCAAAATGAGATGTCTGACACATCTTTTTACTTAATCCAACTAGATTATTATACACAGGTACCTTGCTCCTGTTTCCCTTCTTGATAGAGTACATATTGAACAATCCGTCCAGGTCTCGCATCAAAGCCTTCAGATCAACAAGGGTAGATATTTCCTTCTTGTCCTCCAGGTTGTATCCAGCAGCAATGATTTGGTGAGGTCTGGAGTTCTTAGATACAAGCTGGCTAGTTTCCTGGATCTTCTCCTGGTTTAGTTTACTCAGCCTGTGTTGAGTAGCACCCAGAGTTCGGTTCATCTCTCTCTTCCACTCCTCCAGGATACAAGCTCTAGCTCCTGCAATTAAATCTGCCCTGAACAGTGAACATATCATTAGAAGATTAGAAACTAAAATGATTAAATCATGAATACAAACCGTTCATTAGTTCTGTCTCCGGGTAGAAACTTCATCTGAGTTTTCTTCTCCCGACAATTCTTCTTCATTTTCCTCAACCCATCCGCTACAATCAACTCAAGCTTCAGCTTCCAGTCCTAAATATAAATTATTATTTATTATTATTATTATTATTATTATTATTATTATTATTATTATTATTATTATTTTCAAATGGACTGCCAATGAATTTTCATGTGATGCTTCAAGTACCATGAATGATTCACAACAATCCATCTAAACCTTTTTTATAAAGTAACACAATTTTCTTGCTTTTACCTTTCGTAATAGTTCATGAAGTTTTCCAAAGATAAAGATAAAGATAAAGATTTGAAGGGTATCGTTTAGCTAGACTTTTAAAATATCTAATTAGATTCATTCAATTGATAGAAAAGCTACTTTCGTAGTCGGCCTGTCGATGGGTGAACTATGCAATATGCATATACATCCTAGCTCTAATTTGAATTAGTTTAGGATCAAAAGATATTCATTCAAGAAAATAAAAATATTTTACCTGAACTAAATCTTCAAACTGAGCAAAGATTTCATCCGTGTTTTGCTCTTCATTTGCAATCTAGAATTTTTAATTTTCACTTATACTTCAGTAATAGCATTTTAAAATGGATACGCATTTACAAATTATTAATCGCTTTATTCAGTTTCATTCAGGTGATAGTATTAAAATCTATAGTTCCTTTACAATATATCTTAACTATCTGGAGTGTAGAGCAGTGGCTGGGCCAGAAGGCCATAGGAAATTTTAAAAAGAAAAACAAACTTAAGTCATATTTAATACCGGGCTGTAGATACAGGCTTCGGTAGTTCGGGCTTCACGGCTCGGCTACCGCCACTCGGGTATAACAGTATCATTGCACATGTCATGCTAACTCTCCAACACTCCAAAGGGGGCTCTGGGTTGCAGGGAGGGGTGGTTACCTGGTAACACTTGTGTTATTGGGGAGTCATAATAGACAGATGACAATGTAATTTGAAATTCATTCACTTTGGAAGTTGCTTCGGGGAAAATTAACAACTATTGTACAGGGTGTCCCAAAAAACATGGGAATTCAGTGACGAATTCGATATAGTCTTTGTTATGAATTAGCATTGTGATACCTATTTAAAGATACCTATTTAAAAAGACGATATCTAATTCGTCACTGAATTCCCATGTTTATTGGGACACCCTGTATATACTTTTGTACCAAATGATTATTGAAAAAATACCTGTTCATCAATATTTTCTGGATTTGGCCAGTTCCATTCTTTTCCTTCCTCTATCTCTGTTAGAGTAACTCTTCTACAAAATATCATATAGATTAAAACTTTTATTTATTATTTAATTTATGCTTTTTCTATATAATAAAGCTCTTCGCTCATATTATTATATATTTGTATTCATAAATATATGTTAGTTAAAGCTGGCCAAACGGCTGAAATAAATTGGCTGAATTTTTTAAGGAACCCTTGAATACCCCTGGGGTAAAAAAGGCAAAAAAAAATTTTGTTTAAAATTTCAATATTTTTTTAATTCGAATTTTTTCAAGTTCTTCTAAAATAAAATAAATATTGCCATCAACCTGCACAAACTGACAAATAAATGTCTAGAGGGAAACTCCATAAACATGTTTACGATCGCTTGAGTCTATTTTTTCTAAATCTTTAATTATATTGTTTGTCATGTTTTACGAGTCAGTCGTGCATTTTTACCTTTCGATGTAAAATTGGATAAAATTCTAAAAAAAACCATTTCTAAGATATCTAATGTCACCAAACAACAAAATATAATTTGCAGCTGAAGATAAAAATACAAAAACTAACAAAATAAAAAAGGATAAGACACGAAAATGAAAAAAATCTAATGAAAAGATAAAAGTGCGTAAAAAGTGTTGTACGAATTACCTGACCCTGCCTCCAAGTTTCTCCATTAATAAGTGTTGTGTTCTTGTAATTCTCAATTCAACTGATTTAGGTTAAGCCTCTCCTGCATTTATACCTGATCCAGGCAGCTACTGCGTAGGTCAACTTGGCGATCCTTCTGTTTTTGTTTTGAAAATATTAGGTTGTTGGGAGAACAGGGTTAAATAATATTCTAAATTTTACGAAAGTTAAACTTTTGATTAGGAACCAACAAATTTAAAAGTGTTCACTGCCTAACTAATATTTGCTCATGTATCGTTATGTAGTCGTTTTTGTTTAGTTTTTCTTTTCTGCGTCAAAACGCTATACTTTATCTTGTCATGGCATCATATTCATGATTGAAAATATAAAACTGTATTTTTTGTTATGGAGGGTGCTTTGATGTTTACTGTAAACATGAAACATATCATATTCTATATTATCAAATGACTTCTAAAAACATATAGCAGCATATTATACTTTTAAAGACTTAGTAGAGGTAAAAAATATACTTTCTTTTTAGCCTTAATTGATTAGTCAAATAGTCTCCACCCTATCCCGAGTGGGCTATTTTCGTCTATAGATTAGGAGGGGTTGGTGGGTGGGGTGTTTTCCAACCCCAACCTAGTCAAACTTTTCAAGGCCTGCTCATTAAAATTTATACCACTATTTTAAATGGTTCGGTGCAAGGGAGGATTTAAAAAAAAGGTTCAGAAAGTACGTCGGAAAAAGGATCTCAATCGTAATAGGTTAAATGATTACATTTCTACTAATAGAATCATATAAAAATGTTTTTATGCTTGCCTCTGAAAGATTGTTTTACTAAGGTACAATGGGCGGAAATATTACATATTACATAGGAATAGAATGGATAGAATTCGAATCGTCTTTTGATCACAGTTTATTTTTAACACCATCTTCAATTCTTTAATTCCACGAGTAAATATATATCCCTGTATGTCAGGCGTATATTCATGATCAGCAGATTTAACTACGCAGTATACTTGTTGCTGGGCCGTTCAACTCAGCAGACTAGATACAAGAAACACAAGACAAGAAGTTACAATTTTTGTTGGATTGTTTTGACAAAGCAACAATAGAGTCAAAGAAAGCTCCACAACCCGAATATGTGCATGGTAAAGTTTTAAACAAAACCCCCAAAAAAAACTAATGGGGAGGGGGCTTCTTGTAGAAATAAAAACATTTTTCTGCTGACTAGCATCGTAAGCTTTTAAAATATTTGTGTTCTGCAAGTTACGTTTATGTCCATTCAAATTAAATATTGATGAATATTGATGAATATTGTTGAATATTGTTGAATTATGTCCTGATTAAAAGATTTGTGTAATTAACAAAGATCAACATGTAAAAAGATGAGTATTGAGATGCATTCATCTCTTGATTGAGGTTTCTATATAGCAAGTACAACCTTGTAATACAAAGTTTAAAAATATCCAGTTTGTTTTTAACCTTTGTGACAGAAGAGGGTTAACCCAGACCGAAATATATTTTTAATAAATGTGGAACTAATACAGAGGTTTGGTCCATCACCATCACCGAATTTTAAAGATATCCAGCCTCAGTTAAGTTCCTGTCAAATCATATCATGGGATTTAAAGACAAAAACATCTGTACTCCAAATCAAGCTTGAACAAAAACTTCTGTATTCCAAATCGAGCTTCAACAAAAACTTCTGTATTCCAAATCAAGCTTCAACAAAAACTTCTGTATTCCAAATCAAGCTTCAGCAAAAATTTCTGTACTCCAAATAAGCTTCAACAAAAACTTCTGTACTACAAATCAAGCTTTAACAAAAACTTCTGTATTCCAAATCAAGCTTCAACAAAAACTTCTGTATTCCAAATCAAGCTTCAACAAAAAATAGCCAAAAAAGAAAAGAAAAATTTCTTTACAGGAAGAATACTTATTAAACATTTCTAACACGAAATATTTCCCATCTTATTGAAAATTTGTTTCTTCTGTAGGATACCCATTATCTTATTACCCACTTCTGAATTTTCCGTGCAGAATCTACTTGATCAGGGGCGTACGAGAGCTGTAGTTTAGGGGGGGCCGATTGTTTGTGCACCCCTAGAAGATTTTGTGCCCCACCTAAAAATCCCTATTTGACTAAAGTACTGAAAAGTTTTTTATCTTTATCAAAGAGCCGTACCCGTACATTTCATACTTAAGACTTTTCTTGGATTAGAACATTTATTTGTTTATTACATTATCAGAGGTCCAAAGGAAAAAGAGTTTCTGCCACAAACTCAAAATTATAATCCCTACATCTGTGCAACCTGAGATGGAATTTAAAGAATTTGAGCCGCGGTTTAAATCCGCCAAAACCCGGTATAAAGTTAGCGCCGGCTTAAATCTTGAAACATTTGACACAATCTTAAGTGGAACCAACCATATTTAAACCGCGGATTAAATCTAAGCCGCCGCTCAAATTCTTTAAATTCGGCCACCGATGTCGTAGATCCTTGATATTTAAAACTATGAATTCTATGAACTATGAAAGGCTTTCACAACCCATAAAGCCTATTTTATTTTTTTAAAACTTACAAATAAAACTATCATTTACATTTCTAAAATTTGATAGTTCATCTTGGAAAATTACTAATAATCCGCCACCAGTTTATATTAAATATTATGTAAAGAATAAATATGTAACTTTACCTTTCCTTTATATTTTTATATTGGTTCAAAATGTGGGGAAATATTCCCACAACCTCTATTTTTGGAGGTTTTAAATTCTTACTTACTTAAATTTAGCATTTTTTGCCCACATCATACATGATCATTTCATACACGAGGGCCCCCGCACCCTGCTTGATCCTTTTATGGATATCAGCAATTTCACTGCTTGAACACAAATATCACTGGCTTCTGATTGGCTAATTTACGGATATCTAATTGGCACATCACGGTTTATTGAATCTGTAGATTAACTACAGATCAAGCTATCGATGTGAACAGTGCAAAAATGCAAAACAAAAATCACAAATCCCTCTTCCTGAGAAATTTTTCTCTTTATGTAAAAAATCTAAATTCAATGTTAGTTCCAACAATTTATCACGGAAAGATGAAAGATGTAAACATTTGTGATTTTTTTACCAGTATGCTTTTTCGAACCAGCTATCGAAATCTAATGACTGCAGTGTTAAACGAAACTATGGTCATTCCTAACATGTTCAATTCCCAGTCCAAACAAAACTACTCCGTTATTGTGAACTTACAAAACATAACAGATTTAAAGAAAAATATTTATTGATTTCGAAGATCACTGACAAAAGTGAGTGGTTTAAAATGAACTAAATTATTTTTAGTTTATCATTACAAAATTAATTTTCACTAAGATTTCGAAGATTGAGGTGAATGAGTCGGGTTTATTTAAAAATCTGGTTGAGAGTCGCTGAGAGAGTTGGATCACAGCTAACGAAGTTTTCTAATCCTAAACAAAGACCACATGATCAACAAATCAATATAAATACAAAATACATTGTACACAACACAATACATATGATACTTATGACAGTAAAGTAGAGATATCAAAATCTGAAGGAATTAGTACTGATCATGATAAATAGTTATAACATATAGTTGAAATTTAATTTCTTATTTAGAATTTGTGTTTTTTAATATGTCACCTCTAATCACCTCCAACTCCGTAATAAGCCTGGGACGGATCCAGCTCCTCTCCAGGCCCGGTCTCAAGTATCTCACACTGCTCAGCAAACTCCTTAACAATCAAGCATTTATTATACAAACTGGAGTACATACAATATATGTGAAACTATAGCAATAGGAGAGCTTAGATAGCGCTAAAAGCTGTTACCAAAACACTCCAGTAATCAAATCAAATCAAATCAAATCAAATCAAATCAAATCAAATCAAATCAAATCAAATCAAATCAAATCAAATCAAATCAAATCAAATCAAATCAAAAGTGTAAATCTGAAAGTGAACCCGGCCATGGTGGAATTCCCCAGTATGTCTTCAGGGCACAGCGTTACACCATTTAGTTTTATCAAACAAAGATTTTGGAGAACGGACGAAAAACCGAAAACCTCAAAAAAACTAACCTTGCCCTGTGCGAATGTATCCTTGAAATCGTTGATGATGTCCCGGGAATTAAAGGAAACTTTGAAGGTTTTCCTGACAGGATCTTCACTTGCATAATCCAGAGCTGTCCAGCTCAGATCATCCTCAAGACTAAACAATTAACATAATTTTACTCCGATGCAAAACCTGATTATCAATATCAATTTGAAACAGATTATACAGATGTGAAGAAATGGTAATTGCTGTTTTACATCGACAATTTGTGTATATTCTTTTCCTAAAGAGTTTTCATAACAAAAAGTGAAAAAGTTGACCCCCCCCCCCACACATCTAAATGGTTAATTGAGTTATATGCCCGATTCAAAGCACCCTTAAAATGTGGAAGATCCGGGTCCACTTTTTTCCAGTGCGGATCTAGGATCCGGATCCGCATCAAAATTATTTGGATCCTAAGCACTGATAAAAACAAGGAAATCGCTTTCATTTTTGCTCAAACAAGGATTTATTTTAAAGGCATAATCGTGAATCGGGCGTGTACATCTTTAATTAAGTTGATGAAAATCACGTTGACACTTCAAGTTGCTTCGCATACGATTAGATCAAAATAATGTAAAAAGCAGTTTAAATTATCAGCTTACATATTCTGCATGGCTATCACATGATCACAAAGATCTGGTTGATCATCCTCTGCCTCAACATCACGACCAATTATCCGGGCTCCGAACACGTCCTCGTCGTACATTATTCTAAATACAATAAAATACAAAATATTGGACTTTGAACAAGTAAACGAACAGTTTTTTTCTTCAATTTTGAAGAAGCCATACCTGAGAATTACTTGGGTTGGAGAAGACCAACCTTTCCCCTCTTCTCTGACCATCAACTCAGCTTCTGCTTCAAACATAGGGGTGTTATCTCCCTCATCATCTTCTTCATCATAGTAGCTTTCATCCTCGTCGCCATCCTCTGTCTAAATATAATAATTTAAACTTGGATTAAATGGGCTTTTATGGAGCCCAAAATACAAGGGGTTTTAATAATCCAATTAGGTCTATATATAGAAATAGTTTGACATATTACAACAGAATCATTTCGGTTTTTACTGTTAATGTGAATGCTAGGTTTTTAGTCTGAAATATTGGAAATGAGACAATTTAAGAAAATCGCAAACCACCCTCCCTCCCTCCCAGTAAGGATGTGGTTAAAAAAAATCACTGTTAATTTACATGGCTTTTGATCATTTGACATAAATAAAGATGTACTAATGATCCCACCTGATATTTCTGGGTTTCATCTGTCCCGGTTGTTGAGGTTTCAGTTCTATCCTTGCCACTCTCTACAACTGCAGGCGAAGGGCCAGACTTTATTTCACGCTGACATTCCTCAAACTTAGATTTAAACTCTACAGCGGTGTCTTTAGTTTTAAACCTGAAATATCTGATTTAAGAAAATATACACCCCTGGCACAAACTATTCTAAACCTCGGCCTTCAAACGGTGTCAGCTTTACCTTATTTTATTGGAAGATTTTCGATTAAAAAAATACAACTGACAACTAATCTATAATGAAATATATCCAAATCAATTGTCAATGAAAAATTTAATTTCTCTCAGAATCTTTTGTATTGATACCACTTCGGAAACCCGCAGTTTTTAGGCTCTGAATATATCAACCGGTTGATGAGACATTGAAAAAAAACATCTGTCTTCACACATCGCGTTAAGTTAAAGGGTTCCGATGTGGATGGTTCAGGCATTGTAAATCTGCGCCATCTTAAATGTAAAGTTTAAAACTCCTCTTGAAAGAATTATTACCTGACCGCCAGTTTATCTAAACTTCCTTCTTCACAACCTTCTCCATAATCCATGGCAAACCAGCACCAGGCCGTCTCACTGCTAGCCAGGGGCTTCAACTCCATATCCTTGTTGATCAAATGGTTGCAGGCGATTTTATAAACCTGGAAAATACAATTTAATTATAGATAAAAAGGTAAACAATAATGGGTGGCAATTTCTGGCACACTTGAACCCGTCCAAGCCATGGGATTGCATATTATCAATTTTAAGCTACTGATAAACTCGGTTATTTTTCATAATAATTTTCATTAACCCTAATACCTGATCTCTCCTGAGAAGAATTCTGAATGATCCTCGGACGGGATGTTTGAGAATCTTGATATCTCCTACACCCCGTTCCTTCCACTCCTTAGTATCGGTGTCGAATCTGTAAACCTTGGCTCTATGCTTGAAGAGTACCTCCTCCTCCTCCTCTCCGGTTGTAACACTGACCAGCTCTGGTAAGGGAACTATTGGTTCGAAGTGAGGATCATGTCCATCTCCGTCTTCATCCTCTTCGTCGTCATCATCATCGTTACGAGAGGTTTCAGCTTTCCCAAACAGTTTGGCACCAGAACCTTCGAATTTAAAACCTTCGTTTTTTTCTCCAAAACCGAATCCACTGCTTTCCCCTGCGGAGGCCAATGAAGCAAAGCTAAAGCTGGGATCTGAATTGAAAAGTTTTCCAGCTTCCGACATTGAGTCAGGCTTAGTTTCAGACTTTACAGAGGATGGAGATGAGAAGGAAAATGAAGAGTTAGTTATAGGTTTTCCAAACAAGGTGCTCCCAGCAGCAGCCGGGCTTCCAAACAGACCTGAAGAAGGCTGACTGCTTGCTCCAAAAAGTCCAGTAGAGGGTTTAATACCGCCGCCAAAAAGTGAGGGTTTTTCAACATTACTTGGAGTAGATCCGCCAAAAATAGATGATCCGGCGGTTGTTGCTGGCGCTAGGCTACCAAAGATGCTGGAGCCGAGAGGTTTAGAAGAACCTCCAAACAAGTTCTGTGCCACACTTGATGATTCACCAAATATAATCGGGGTTGAACTGCCAGAGAAAATAGATCCAACTGGTTTGGGCGGAGAGACGGTTTTGGGCTCCACTTCATCTTCATCCTCGAGTTCTGGATCAGGTTCGTCTTCATCCGGCTCTTCATTATCCTCCAAGGACCCAAGAATATGCGACTTACCGAGAGCTTTTATTTTCTTACTCAATAATTCTGCTCCTGATTCACCGAACCAATTTCCGTCAATGCTCAGTTTCTCAAGCTTATCTTTCCCTGCCACTACGTCTATGATCTCGAGACCTCCAGATATACGAATTTCATTTGAGTCTAAGACTAGTTCTGTCAGGTTTGGATGTCTGTTTTTAAGCGCACGGGAGATTAGTTTGGCTCCAGCAGATTTCAGCAAACAGTCTCCAAGATTTAGAACTTCCAGGTTGTTCAATTTTTTAAAAGTTTTAGAAAACGCCTTAGCACCTTTGTCTGTGAACGTATTATCGTTGAGGTTGAGGATTCGTAGGTTAGGGTTACAGCTGAGAGCGTCTGCAAGTGCAGTCAGACCCTCGTGATAAATTCCATTTTGAGGCATAACTACCTCCTCCAGGCTTCCCATCAGCTTAAATACCTCAGACAGGGCTTTAGCTCCCTCGTTCTCCTGTCGGCTTCGACCCAGGACAAACACCTTCAAGGCCAATGGGTGTCCTACACTCTTCCCTCGATGGTAGCACTCTAACAAAGTTTTAGCCAGAAGCTTGCCTCCCGTTACTCCGCATCCAGTGTTGTTCAGTCTTAGCTCCTGGAGGGTGAAACAGGAAGGAGATGTCATAAAAGTTGTTAAACCCTCCATTCCTAAAAAAAATATATTTATTTCCAAAATAAGCACATTTCAAACCTACACTAGAGTATTATATCTTTGATAATTATCAAAGCATGATCTAACGTACATTTCTAATTAATTCTAAGCTTTGTAATACATTTTTAGGTCAGAAACATAATCGATCAAGTCTTATTTAATAAATTCTGTTTGAACTTGAGTGTAAATATTACCTATGGGTCCGAAAGCGTTGTCACTGAGATCCAGTTCTACAAGCTGAGCATGTGCCGTCATAATCCCCCTAAAAAATTCATGATTTGATCATGTTTTTCTATACAAAGCAATGAATGGGAAATTTTTTTTGGAAATAATGTGACTTCTTTTTCGCACCAGTAACATGTTTCTTGAAATATTATTATGGGGGGGGGGGAANCCCCCCCCGAAAGAATGAAAGAAAATAAACGACATTATTTTTCATCTTTCATCAATCCCTCTTAAGGAGGAGCGGAAAATTGACTCCTGAAAAAAATATTAAACTGGGTTCTCAATTATGTTTATAATGAAGTCCTAATTCTTTTTAATAATTTATTTGTTAATCTGTTTCTTACCATTGTTTTTTATTAAATGAACATCTCACTTTAAGAAATTCCAACATCGTTTTGAAAAAAAATGTCGAAATATTATCTCAGTATTGAATAAAAATAACGAAAATCTAACCTGGTAAGATTGATAAGTGCAGGAGGAATTTCAGTTTTCATCCTTCCTGTGAACATATCCTTCCAGTGAGCTCGTCGAAATTCAGGCTGAGACTCCAGCGCTTTCCCTGAGAAAAAAAAAAAAAATTTCTAAATTGATTTTTAATTATAAAAAGTTATTTAGTAAAAAGTTTATTTGTTACCTATGGCTTTGGCCGCCTCAATGCCAACTGTGTTACCAGATAGAGTAAGTGTATTCATACTTTTCTCAATACGGATCTTTTCAGAAACATCTTAAATAATAAGTATAATAAAAGTATTATCAACCAGCAACATTGGTAAAAAAATATTATAAATAATTTTATGTTAGTGATTGTTCGCGAAAAATGAAAGGGGGTGTAGGTTGACGTGGAATTTAATTCGATATCGATAGCTGCTAATTTTACTTATCTGTTTCGTCTATTCCACTCAGATCGTAAATAATTCAATTACATTTAAAATTAAAATTATCGAACTCAATTCAATAGTTCATATTTCATACTATTTTTTTTCTTAAATTAATTTTTCGCTTAAAACTTGTTTTCCCGGCTGCCGCTGGATTTTCTAACATTCCTTATGGAAAACAGTGCTTATGATCCCCATTGGATCCGCAAAATTTTGGCTTCCTGGATCCGGATAAAAAAAAATGCGGATCCAAAGGGCAAGATATCAATCAAGAACTGGAAAAAAATGTTTTTCTCTCAAACCCTCAATCTGAACAATTGAAAAAAAGATTAGATATAAAATTTTTTTTGATTTCAAAATGGTTTATGAATAATTCTTGATATTGTCACTTGGTTCGTGGAATATCATAATTATTACACAAAATGGGTGACATTAACAAGAAATATTCCGGATTTGGCTACGTAGTAAATCCGATAAGAATGTGGTATAATAAGTTTTATCATAAAAATAAGCGAAAGAAATAAGACAACAAAATTGAAAATTCTAGTCTGGTAAAAAATGCAGTAAATTTTAAAGAAATAACCTGGATCCGGATCCGGATCCATTTTTTCCAGTGCTGATCCAGGATCCGGATCTGGATTCACATCAAAATTAAATGGATTCTAGGCACTTATTGAAAATATGAAAATGTGGTTTTCATTTTCAAAAATCCTCGAAATTTCAGGAATGAATATTTTCAAAAGTAACACTCTTATGAAGTAATAATAATATGATAATCTTATGAGGAAAAAAATGTAATAATGGAAATTCTTAAACGAGATGAAATAATCTTGATGCATTCTTTAACGAAGGCCGCAGGCCTGAGTTANCGCTCTGACCGTGTAATAATTTCCATTCTTACACGGTCTGAGCGTTAAAGAATGAAAATTCTACACCTTCAGTGTAAGAATAAGCATTCTTAAACGCAAGGAAGCGAACAATATTAAAATTTTCCTCCTGAACCGTGTAATAATGGGAATTCTTACACGATAGCTTTACTACTATGGAACCGAACAGATATGATATAATATGAAATATCAATTTTATACGAGTGCATTGAATAGAATTCAACAAATGTAGATTGTATTATCTGAGTGAGTAGTTTTAAATTAAATTTAATTATTTACGTTCAGAGTGGAATTATGAAACTCCGTGAATTTGTATGGACACTACGCTCTTGGGTATAAGACGCCCGTTTTTAATCATTTATTCTTCATAGACGCAAACAGTAGGAAGTAAAAATAGATATCAGCCTATACCCCATTAATTGTTCGCCAACACTCCATTTAAATAAATTAAAGTTTATTGGGATTTCTATATCTCAGAACTATTAAGTTTGGTTATTGATAACATTTCTTACCTTTAGCATCCTCTTCTGTGTTTAACTTCAATCCAAGACCATCAAAACTGAGTTCATTCTCACGTTCAATATGTTTTAAGGGTTTAAAATCTTTCAGAGGGAACAGGTTTTCATCCTCGTTTACACTTGGAGAAGGCTTTGAAGCAGGTTCAGAAACCGATGGTTTGATGACTGACTCGGTTGGTTTAGATTCAGAGGGAGTAAGGGCTCCGAAAGAAGACATAGCAGTGTCAAGAGCAGATTTGAAGTCCGAAGAAATTTCTGGAGTTTTGAAACGGAGAGCAAATGTCATACTTGTAAGTTCTCCATCAGAGAAGTCTTGAGCCGCCCAGGTCCAGGACTTAGTGTCTTTCTCCTTGAAGTTAGAAACAAGCTGAGGAGTCACATAATGATTTAGACAAATCTTTAGAACTTGCTCCCGTCGCATCAACAAACGAACTTTGCCAGTTTTCTCGTGCTTTAAAATCTTAATATCCCCAATTCCACGTTCCTTCCATTCTCCGTCAGTAAATCTGAAAACCTTAGCTTTGTGTGAGTAGAGAACAGTTTCTTCCTCTTCACCAGTTTTAACATCAACTTTCTCTGGGAGTGGAATAACAGGTTCAAAGTATATATTCTCTCCCTCGTCCTCTTGGTAAAGATCATTCTCAGAGGTTGTACTCTCATTGTGCTTTCTTGGACTTGTTCTAATCCCACCAAAACTAAACTCATGGGTGTCCTTGGTTCCAAACGGAGGTTTAGGAGAATCCTCCTTCGACACTTCAGCGGTGGATTTTGGAGTTCCGAAACTGAAACCTGGTGTTGATGTGGCAGTAGAGGATCCCCCACCGAACACAAATCCTTGAAAAAACGAACAAATTAAGTAAAACGGAATAAAAGGATCAAAATAAAATCTATATGAAAACCTGCTTACCAAGCATTTAATACATACCAATTCAAAAAAATACGTCCCACGAAGATTACGGTAAAAACTAGATTTATCTAGTAATTATCCGCTTTAAATCCAATTACTATATAAATAATCCAACCTGATCCACTGCTGGCTGGAGTAACACCTCCTCCGAACTTGAATCCTCCTCCCGCACCAATGGTCATGACTGCTGCGGCAGGTTTTGCTGCTTCTTTCAGTTTCTTAACCTCTTCCTCACAACCTGGCTTTGCTCCTTCACAGGCTAGACATTGAATCTTAGCGTTATCATTTCTAGTAAGACATCCTTCACACTCCCAGCTACCAGACTTCTGGGCAGCAGCAAAATCAGCCAAACTTCCACCTTTGCTTGGATTGGTAGAATCGGTGGTTTGAGGAACAGTACGGCTGGAAACTGAAGGCTTATTTTTCAATTCTTTCTGGCAATCATCAACTACAGTCTTGAAGGTTCCAGCAATATCTGCATTCTTGAATCTAAGACTAAACACTTCGTTCTTAATCTCTCCTTCGGAAAAGTCTGGGGCTGTCCATGTCCAAGCCTTGTCAGAAGTTGCCATAGGTTTGATCTCAATGTCTACAGTAAGATTATGGTTACAACAAATCTTATGAACCTGCTCTCTTCTCATCAGGAAACGTATTTTACCAGATGCGCGGTTTTTCAAAATCTTGAATTCTCCAATTCCCCTCTCTTTCCATTCCTTACTCTCAGGCACATACCGGAACAGTTTGCTTCGCTCTGAGAATAGAATGTCTTCATCCTCTTCTCCAGTTTTAACTTCAACCAACTCTGGAAGTGGAATAACAGGTTGGAACTGAACATCAGGTTCATAATCCTCAGCATCACCACCTTCTCCATCTTCTTCAGCTTTCTGAGGAGTAAACAGTTTAGATCCGACTGTATTGAAACCTTTAAAGTTTGGATCAGATGCAATACCTTCAGTAGATTGTTTACCCAGGGATTCAAAACTAACGAATGTATTTGCTCCAAGAACTGGTTTCTCTGTTTCCTTCTTCTCATCAGGTTTGACTTGTTCAATCTTTGAACCAGTATTAAATGAAAATCCAGAGAACGGACTGGGTTTAGGAACTTCAGCAGAAGAAATCGCTTCAACTTTTTTTTCTTCAGGCTTGGCTACTGTTGGAGTAGTTGAAAAAATAAAACCTCCAAGAGATGCTCCATTTGTCTTTGGAGCTCCAAAGCCTATTTCTGTTGTTTTTGGTGTTCCAAAACTGACAGTGTCCGATGAAGCAAGCTTGGGAGTTCCGAATGAAATGCCACCAGTCTGAAAAGTTTTAGCAGTTCCTTCTGTAGAACCGAAAGAGAAGCCAGATGAACTGGGTCCTGAAGTTGTAGAACCTCCTCCGAACTTGAATCCTCCTCCCGCACCAATGGTCATGACTGCTGCGGCAGGTTTTGCTGCTTCTTTCAGTTTCTTAACCTCTTCCTCACAACCTGGCTTTGCTCCTTCACAGGCTAGACATTGAATCTTAGCGTTATCATTTCTAGTAAGACATCCTTCACACTCCCAGCTGCCAGACTTCTGGGCAGCAGCAAAATCGGCTAAACTTTTCCCCGTTGAAGCTTTTTCAACAGCCTTTTCCGGCTTCTTAGGGCTCCTTGATACAGCAGTCTTAGCGGCTTCAACAAATGCAGCATGAAACTTCTCAATCTGTTCTTCAGTCTTCATTTTTATACAAAACTTTTCTGTGGTTAATTCTCCATCAGAGAAATCCTGAGCACCCCAAATCCTTGCCTTTGTGTTTCCTTTCATCAAATCAAGTTTAATTTCGGAAAGAATAGTGTGATTGGCACAAATCTTAAAGGTTTGATCTCTTCGCATAAGAAACCGGACTTGTCCTGTTTCTTTATTCCTCAGGATTTTAGCCTGGCCCAGACCTCTCTCCTTCCATTCTTTAGAATCATCTGAGAATCTGAAAAGCTTTGCACGATCTTCAAACAAGATATCCTCATCTTCTTCACCAGTGATGACCTCAATTTCCTCTGGAAGTGGGACAACAGGCTTGAAATCAACTTCCGGTTCATATTCCTCAGGCTCTTCACCAATTGACGGTTCGCGAGCTTTTGGAGTTCCGCCACTTGACATCCTGGACTTCGAGGAGCTGGTGACAATTCCTTTGTCTGGAGAGGGCGTGACAGCTGAATATGCTGGAGAGGGCACAGATGACAGAAGTGACTGGGTCGTAAGAGGAACAGCAGGGGCATCTTCATCTTTAAAAGGTGACACAGGAACTACAGGAGAGGATGTTGGGAGAGATATCTGAAAGCCATGAGGGGTAGAAGGCCCAGTTCCAGGTGTTTTATATGCAGACTGAGGAGTGCTTGGTTGAAGCCTATTCTGCTGTGGAGTAGTAGGTGGTTGTGGAACAACACCAAACCTATGCTGCGCAGGAACTGTAACACTGAAGCTAACTGCTGGAGGAGCTACTGTTGGGATCAAATCAGATTTACTGATCACTACATTAGACGGTGGACCTGTTTCTAAAGGCCTATTCTGGACAGGTGTGATAACACTGGGATGGGTAGGGGTTGTCACATGAGAAGGAAGACCCTTGTTATTTATGGAGGGATGGTTTTGAAGAACAGATATCTCGGAACTGTTTGGGGCAGGTATGGTAGGAAGTTGAACACCGTACATATTCAGAGGACTTCCATATAATCCCAGCATTCCTTGATTAAAAGGACCTGGACTCATCCCTGGCATTGATAGGCCGGGACGAACTCCCATAGGTCTTGGAGTTAAAGGTTGCTGTGCAGCGGCCATGGCCATCATTAGTTGCTGCTGTTGGAGGTTTATTAACGGATGAAAAGCTGCTGCTGCTGCGGAAGCAGAAGCTGTTGTCTGTGATCCTATTCCAAAGCTTTCTAGCAGCAGTTTCTCTTCCTCTGATAGATTTGTCGAGGGTTCAGTGTTACAAATATGATCAGGCTTGTCTACAATTTTCTGAAGAAGATCATGGGTTTTCTCATCGCGAGCTTTTAACTCTTTACGCAGTTCTTGAATCTCAGATTTAATAATGCAAACTTCCTGGATTTTAGTGCGGAAATCTTTAAAGCAAGCCAGCATCTCACGGCTATTCTCCAGAAGCTCATGGTCTCTGTTAGAAATCTGTCGGACGATTCCGTCCTGAAAATTCATCAAGCTAAGGAATTATTAAAAGGAAGAAAAAACAAATCAGAAAATTATAAAACAAAGCCAATCAAAAATATTGCACTAAATTTTAATGCGAATTTTTTTTTGGAAAACAGTAAGTTTGTCCTCATTTACCGTTTCCTAAAGCACTTTCAGATTTTAATTGAAAAAAATGTTACCTAATAAATTTAAAAGGGTAAATAATCACCAAAAGATGAAAAAAATTAGAAAAACAATTTTTTTTTCGAAGGGGGGGATTAGGAGTTACCAAAAATGATTAACGTCTGTACCTGTGAGTGCGTGAGCTGTCTTATCTGCGCATCCAAGCGTTCTGGACTAGGTTTGGCGTCTCTCTCCTCCAAGAACAAAGATCGGTTTGGAGTTCTTAATCCAGGGGTTCCTAACTGCTCTGTAGCACGGATTCGGCTCCTAGGAGTACTAGAAAGTTGTTCCGTTCTATTCATGGCTGTGTCTGTTTGGTCTGATGTTCCATTCAGTAATTCTTCTACAGCATCACAGGAATTCAACATGTTTTCGACCTCTTCTACAGCATCTCCGATAGAGCAGTTTAGAGCGTGTCCTGAGGGTTCTGCTTTAAGCCGGTCTAGAGTAAGATACAAAGCTTCCCTAGCATCAGTAAGATAGTTCAAGTAAGTCTGAGAAACTCCAAAGCGGGTTGGGTTTGCCAATTTCTCCTCTATGGCAAGCTTCTTGTATATCTCGGCAGAATAGAAAGACGCAAACGCTGATTTCACCTCACGGAACCTAGCCAGAGCCTCCTCGTGCATACCTAGATGCATGTTCTCGCACGCTAGGAAGAATTTGGCGGACTCGCGCATTTTCCCCAATTCTGATTTTCCTGGTTCAACTCCAGCTGCGGAAAACAATCTGAGGATGGGTTCACGTATTCCTACTCCTGCTTCAATTTTCTCAATACTTGCCAATGCCGCCTGTTAGGATAGTTTGATATCAAATATTTAAAAAATTTTCAAGGTTCTTAAAATCTAATAAAAAATTGTTTATTCTACTATTTCCGAATGAACGTAAGAGGAGCATCTTCAGAATATTTGTAATGAAAGAAGATGTACTTAAGCAGGAAACATGATTGTAGGACGAAGTCAAAAGCTTTAGAATTAGAAATAATTTGCACAATTGCGACTTAACCTTCTGACATCGTGTATCTCACGAACATTTAAGTCATTAGTTTCATGTAAAAAAACCCTTTCCTTGTAATAAGTTGCAGCCCGAGATTCTAGAATCGGCACCATGCTGTTGGCATGAGCGTCTTGGTCTGCAGTAGCAGCGGCCTCAAGAGCGTGGCACTCATAGGTTTTACCCAACTTCAGGGTTAGCTGAACATCTAGTCCGTGGAGACCCTTACACCTAACATATTTGTTCTCATAAATCTTTAATAAGTTTTAAATATACAGGGTGGCCAAAACTTTTTTGAACCCATCCGTACAAAAATCCGTACATTTTCAGAAGAAATCCGTACAATCCGTACAATTTTCGAAAAACAATCCGTACAATTTTTTAAAAAAAAATCCGTACAATCCGTACATTTTTTTAAACCAATCCGTACATTTTTTTAAAGATCCGTACATTTTTTTAAAAAATCTGTACAATCAGCACAATTTTCGAAAAAATCCCATTTTTGAAAAAAAAACATTAAAATGCAATTTTTCATTCATAGTCTTTTGTGTTCAGTTCATGTAAGAGGGTTTAAACTTCTTCAGCAAGAATCAATCTGTAAAAAATTGGCTTCATACATATATACAAACTAAATACTGGGTACATGATACTAGGTGCATGATACTGGATACTGGATACATGATACAGGGTACATGATACAGGATACAGGATAC